>NC_016090.4:29846702-30071185 GCF_000004515.6 Glycine max | reverse complement strand
CTTTTAGGTTGCAAAGGAAGGTTGCTGGAAATGGGTTTATTTTAATGGTTGGGGAGTGGATTCCAGAAGCTCAAATGATAACTCTAGTGACTATTTATTCTCCTTGTGACATTCACAATAAAAGAATGTTGTGGGATGCAGTAAAGCAGCTAAGACAGTCTATGGAGGGGGGTTTGTGGTGTATTATGGGTGATTTTAACTCCATTAGGGGCCCTGATGAAAGGTTCTCCAATGTCCAAAACGTGCATGAGGATAGCTGTACCAGAGAATTTAATCAGTGGATTGATGATTTAGAGGTTTTGGAGGTTCCCTGGCTGGGCAGGAATTTTACTTGGTATAGGCCTAATGGTGCATCTAGGAGCAGACTTGACAGGTTTCTAGTATCCCATGATTGGCTGGCAAGATGGCCCAGCAGCTCTCAAGCCACACTTCCTCGGAATTTCTCAGATCATTGCCCAATTGTTCTATGTTCTAAGGAGATTGATTGGGGCCCAAAACCTTTTCGTATTTTGGACTGCTGGCTTACTGATAAATCTTTCAAGGAAGTTGTTCATCATAGTTGGACATCCTTTCAACAGCCAGGTTGGGGTGGATATATCCTCAAACAAAAATTTAAGAACTTAAAGCATAGCTTGAAGGCTTGGAATAGGCAGCATTTTGGAGATACTCTAACAAAGGTTAAAAGGATTGAGGCTGATCTAAACAAGCTGGAGGAAGATACAATGCAAAGGCAGCTATCCCCACATGAACAGCAGCAAAGAAAGCAACTTCAGGAAGATCTTTGGGCTGCAGCCCATGCTCATGAGTCTTTGTTGAGACAAAAATCTAGGTCAAGATGGATCAAGGGGGGAGATTGCAACTCTCGGTTTTTTCACATGATGATAAATGCCAACCGCAATTTCAATTCTTTAAAAGGTGTTATGGTGGACGGAGTATGGACAGCTGAACCTCTTTTAGTGAAGGAGGAAGTTAGGTCTTTCTTTTCGCAAAGGTTTATTGAACCAGACCTTCATAGACCCACGCTAGATGGAATTCCTTTTCAAACCATTTCTCAACAGCAAAACAGTGAGCTGGTGGCACCTTTTTTGGAGGAGGAAGTGAGGGGAGCAATTTGGGATTGTGGTAGTGACAAGAGCCCTGGGCCTGATGGGATCAACTTTAAGTTCATTAAGAATTTTTGGCAGCTAATCAAGTCTGATATCCTCCGGTTTCTAGATGAATTTTATGCTAACGGAGTTTTTCCTAGGGGTTGCAATGCCTCCTTCTTAGCTTTAATTCCAAAGGTAGCTGACCCACAGTTTTTGGATGATTACAGACCTATATCTCTTATAGGCTGTATGTATAAGATTGTAGCGAAGCTATTAGCTAAGAGAATGAAGAGGGTGCTGCCAACCATCATTAATGAAGCCCAATCAGCTTTCATTGAAGGAAGACACCTTCTTCAGAGTGTCCTCATAGCTAATGAAGTGATTGATGAAGCTAAAAGGAATCATAAATCCTGCCTTGTTTTCAAAGTTGATTATGAAAAGGCTTATGACTCGGTGTCGTGGAATTTTCTGCTTTACATGCTGAAAAGGACTGGTTTTAGTGCTAAATGGATCAGCTGGATGGAAGGGTGTTTGAAATCAGCCTCTATTTCAGTCTTGGTAAATGGCAGTCCCACAGCGGAATTTATACCTCAAAGGGGTCTTAGACAAGGGGACCCTCTAGCTCCATTTTTATTTAACATAGTAGCTGAGGCTTTGAATGGATTGATGAGGTCAGCGTTAGGAGCAAATCTGTATAAAGGATTTAATATTGCAAGCAGTGCAGTCAGTATCAGTTTATTGCAATACGCGGATGATACAATCTTTTTTGGAGAGGCTACTTTGGAAAATGTTCAAGTTCTCAAAGCTATCCTAAGAACTTTCGAAGTGGTGTCCGGTTTAAAAATTAATTTTGCTAAGAGTTCTTTTGGTGCTTTTGGTAAGGATGATCAGTGGAGGCAAATGGCAGCTAACTATCTCAATTGCAGTCAGCTAGCTCTTCCTTTTGTTTACCTTGGCATACCCATAGGGGCCAACCCGAGGCGAGCTTATGTTTGGGAACCTATTATCCGAAAATATGAGAGGAGATTAGCTAGGTGGAAGCAGAGATATATCTCTTTTGGGGGGAGAGTGGTTCTTATCCAATCAGTTCTTACTTCTCTTCCTATTTATTATCTTTCTTTTTTCAGGGTTCCACAATTGGTGATCAGCAAGTTAACCAAAATCCAGCGAAGCTTTCTTTGGGGTGGAGATCATGATACCAAAAAGATAGCATGGATATCATGGGAGACAGTTTGTTTACCTAAAGACAAAGGAGGTTTAGGCATTAAAGACATCCATACGTTTAATTTGGCCCTCCTCGGTAAATGGATGTGGAATCTCATGCACCAGCAAGGGGCTCTTTGGGTTGCAGTTTTGGAAGCTAAATATGGGGGCTGGAGAGGCCTAACTGAAGAGGGAATTTCAAGTTTTCATTCAATCTGGTGGAGGGATTTAAAAAGAGTTATCCATCAGTCCCATAATGGCAAGACTCTTCATCAGCAAATTAAATGGAAGGTAGAAGCTGGGGATAAGGTAAGATTTTGGAAGGACAAGTGGATTAATCATGATCAATCTTTAGCTGAGAAGTACCCCCGGTTATATTTGAATTCTGCTCATCAACATCAGCTGATTGGTTTCTTGGGGAAGCATAATAACTTTGGGTGGGAATGGAACTTTAGTTGGAGAAGACAGCTGTTTGATAGTGAAATCGACTTAGCCATCTCTTTTCTCTCTGAAGTTGAAGGTAAATCCATTCAGAATTTTGGTTCAGATACTTGGGTTTGGGCAGCAGATGTGTCGGGTATTTACTCTACCCGTAGTGCTTACTCATCGTTTTGGGAGGAGGTAGCTGTTGACAACCTTCATGATTGTTTTGAGGACCTTTGGAAGATCAAGATCCCAAGTAAAATTGGGGTGTTTGCTTGGAGGATGCTGTGGGACAGATTACCCACAAAATCTAATTTAAGAGCTAGGCAAGTGCAGATTCCGGATATGACTTGCCCCTTCTGTAGTAGAGAGGAGGAGAATGCCTCTCATATTTTTATCCACTGCATTCAGATCCAACCTATATGGTGGGAAACAATGTCTTGGATAAACTTGAAAGGAGCTCATCCTTGGAGCATAAAAGACCATTTTATGCAGTATTCTTCCTTGCAGGTAGTTGGAATCAGACCTAGAAGGTGGCAGTTGTGGTGGTTGGCGGTTACTTGGTCCATTTGGCAGCTTAGAAATAGAATTCTTTTCTCCAATGCAACTTTTGATGGAAACAAATTGGTTGAAGACGCGACTTTTCTAATTTGGACTTGGCTTCATAATTTGGAGAAGGACTTTTCAATGCATTTTAATCAGTGGTCGAGTAACTTAAGACAGGGTTTTTTGCAGTAGTAGGGTTTTCAGCTTTGTTAATACATGTGTATTTTTTCCATAATTTGGTTCCAAATCAGACTTTTGTTGTCTGCTTTTAGGAACCATTTATATGGAACCTAACTTTGTAATAGTACCTCTGGTACTTCTTTTAATTATATATATATATTTATCTTTGCCGATCAAAAAAAAAAAACTCTATGCTAATTGTTTTAATAAAAGAAGAAATTCATTAAGATCAAGAGAAGAAATTTTAAGGAATTTGAAGGATAAGAGAGCCTACAAAACAGAAAAGGTAGAAATAAAGCAATGCAGAAAAAGAGAAATCATCAATGGAACAGAGCTACCCCATTCCTCTGCAATCTGCATGTCTGTTAGAAAACCTACTTAGAAAAATCAGGCACCACGTCCTCACTCGATCATTTTGTCTCACCGGACGTTCCACAACACAAGCAGAACAGAGGTTGACCAGAGTGAAGATGTTGCAGAAGTGCAAAACAGAAGCAAGATGAAGGTACAGGTGTTCCACAGTCAAAAAAAAAAAGAAACACAAAGATTCAATGCCTCCTCTGAAAAGCACCCGCTTCACTGCAATCACAACACTATTGTGCACAATTGATAACTATGGATCAAACCAGACAAGGACCAACGAACTCTCTAACAACAGCTGCAGATTGACACGACTGGAAGTTGATATAGTTGGAGATTTGACACATAGAGATTGACACAATGGAATTTGAAGCAGCTGGACATACTAGAGAGAACATGGCCATGCTATGACTAGAACAAATTGGGGCTAGTGTGTTTGAGAAAGCTGCAAGGCCAGACATTATTCATTGAAAAAGACAGCCAGAATTTATCCAACATTGATTTATACTTTTGTATAGATTAACAAAGGAAACAAATATATGAAATATTTTATTTAGATGTTGTATATATTTTGCCTACAACAATCTACACAAATCAATGTCACATGACTTACATCACACCTTGTGAGATTTCCACTAAATATTGGACAAAATATGAGGTGAGGGACTTAATTTTAACAATTGAGTAACTACAAAGACTAAATGCAAGCAATTAGAACTAGGGGAACCAAAATCGTGCATAGGCTAAAATAAAGGAACTAAAAGTGTAATTAAGCCAAACTAGTATTTGCTTCCCTCAAATAGGGGGAAAAAAGATCACAGTAAGATTTCCAATTCCAAATTTCATTATTTCAGAATGATGTCAGAATGGCTTCATCATGTAGTCAATCTGATACCAAAACCAAGCACAATTTATTAGTAACACTTAACCTGGCAGCAGAGCTTGTACAAGTGGCACTGCAGCCCAAAAGTCCGAAGATCTCTCTGCCAACTTGCTGCAAAGAACAGGCTGTAAACTGCAGTGTGTTAAACAATGTACATACTGCAAATTTTGACGATATAATCAACACCAAGGAATTATATATCATTTTCTTGAAAAAAAACCTGTGATGCACAAGAATAAAGAACATGTAAGATCCCTTCTTCCACAGCCCCCATATCTAATATATTAAGATAGCTGCAATCCCACTGCTCATCTGGCATCTGGAACTCCTCACCCAAAAGCTTCGAATAATCAACTAAAGTGAAAGAACTAGACAGTTCCAAATTTGATTTATCTTCCAAAAGAGATGTTACTTCATCTTGAGGTTTTGATACATCTTGCTCAGTATCTGGATTTATGAGCTTCTGCATAATTCTAGATGCCTAAAATAAAGGTGAACATATACCAGAAGAACACATTAGCAGCAATGGATTGAGCACAGATACAAAAAGCAAAAGATAGATATTTCCGTTTTTGGTCAAAAGTAAAAAAGAGTATTTAAACTAGATTATGGATCCATGTAATGAATCCTGCCTAGGGTAGCTTTGCTATTCTTAGCCGGTCCCAAGCCCGGATAAAAGGAGAGGGTTGTGTTAGGCTTTCGACAGCCAATGTTAAACTTTGTCGAATCTCTATGACATGGATCAATTACGTAATAATGTGAATGCTAGGTCGTTGCCCGGAAGCAACGCGCTGTATGGCTCGAGTACGGTGTCAAAAGAGCAAGGGCCGCTGCATCGCCGCCCGGATGTAGTGAAAAGTAAGCAAGGGTTCCCACATTTTCGTGAACGGGTGTGGGTAAAGAAGCTAGTTCATGACAGGAGGATTCGCTTTGGTACATGGAATATAAGCACGCTTACTGGAAAATCTATGGAAATAGTGGATGTTATGGTGAGGTGGAAGATCAATTTTATGTGCCTACAAGAAACTAAGTGGACAGGTGAAAAAGCGAAAGAATTAGACAACTCGGGATTTAAGCTGTGGTATACGGGAAAAATCAGATCAAGAAATGGGGTAGGGATTATTGTGGACAAGGAGTGGAAGAAGGATGTCGTGGATGTAAGAAGAGTAGGAGATCGTATCATAGTCTTAAAATTGGTAGTGGGACAGGACACCTTTAATACGCACCTCAGGTTGGGTTAGCAGAACACTTTAAGGTAAAATTTTGGGAGGATCTAGAAGGGGTACTTCAGGATAGAGGTTTTGAGGGGGTCTCAATGGACATGTAGGTAGCATGGCTAGAGGTTTTGAGGGGGTGCATGGGGGTTTTGGCCTAGGGGAGATGAATGGGGAGGGTAAATCCATCTTGGAGTTTTCGGAGGCTTTGGATCTTTCTATAGCCAATACATGGTTTAAGAAAAGAGAGGAACATCTTATCACTTACAAAAGTGGAGGGACATGTTCTCAGATAGATTTCTTCCTTATCAGGAAGTCTGATAGGAAGTATTGCTTGAACTGTAAAGTTATCCCGGGAGAGAGCTTGACTACCCAACATAGAGTTTTGGTTATGGATGTAAGAATTAGAGATAGGGCAAAGAGAAGAAGTCCTATGGTAGCACCAAGGATCAAATGGTGGCACTTGAAGGGCGAGAAACAAGGAATCTTCCAACAAAAGATATGGGAGGGTTGGTGTGGACAATCACAAGGAAGTGCAAATGATATGTGGAACAAGATGTCCCAAGAGATTATTAAAGTGGCTAAAGAGACGTTGGGTGAATCTAGAGGTTTTGGACCTAGGGGTAAAGAATCGTGGTGGTGGAATGAAAATGTTCAGAGCAAAGTTAGAGTAAAAAAGGAGTGTTTCAAGGAGTGGTCTAGGGGTAGAAATTCTGAAACTTGGGATAAGTATAAGATAGCTAGAAATGAAACCAAAAAGGCGGTGAGTGAGGCAAGAGCCCAAGCTTTTGACAGACTATACCAAGCTCTAGGAACCAGGGACGGAGAAAGATCTATATATAGGCTTGCTAAGGGTAGAGAGAGGAAGACTAGAGATTTGGATCAAGTAAAGTGTGTTAAGGATGAAGAAGGCAAAGTCTTAGTGCATGAAAAAGATATCAAGGAAAGGTGGAAGGCGTATTTCCACAACTTATTTAATGATGGATATGGATATGACTCTAACAGTCTAGACACAAGAGAAGAGGACCGGAACTATAAGTACTATCGTCGGATTCAGAAACAGGAAGTAAAGGAAGCGTTGAAAAGAATGAGTAATGGTAAGGCGGTGGGGCCAGACAACATACCTATTGAAGTGTGGAAAACTCTTGGAGATAGAGGTCTTGAGTGGCTCACCGAACTCTTTAACGAAATTATGAGGTCAAAACGCATGCCGGAGGAATGGAGGAGAAGCACGTTAGTGCCAATCTATAAGAATAAGGGGGATATACAAAATTGTGCAAATTATAGGGGAATCAAGCTCATGAGTCATACCATGAAATTATGGGAAAGAGTGATCGAACGGAGATTAAGAAAGGAGACTCAAGTTACTGAGAATCAATTTGGTTTCATGCCGGGAAGGTCGACCATGGAAGCGATTTATTTATTACGGCGGGTGATGGAGCAATATCGCATGGCCCAACAAGACTTGCACTTGATTTTTATTGACTTGGAGAAAGCGTATGATAGAGTGCCTAGAGAGATTTTGTGAAAGCTCTAGAGAAGAAAGGGGTTAGGGTTGCATATATTCGAGCTATCCAAGATATGTATGATAGGGTATCGACTAGTGTTAGGACACAGGGTGGAGAGTCAGACGATTTTCCCATCACAATTGGTTACATCAAGGGTCAACCCTTAGCCCCTACCTTTTTACCTTAATTCTGGATGTCCTCACGGAACAAATCCAAGAGATAGCGCCGAGATGCATGCTTTTTGCAGATGACATAGTCCTCCTTGGAGAGTCGAGGGAGGAGTTGAATGAGAGGTTGGAAACTTGGAGACGAGCTCTAGAAACACATGGCTTTCGCCTAAGCAGAAGCAAATCGGAGTATATGGAATGTAAGTTCAACAAAAGAAGGAGGATTTCTAACTCAGAGGTGAAAATAGGAGACCATATTATCCCTCAAGTCACACGGTTTAAATATCTTGGGTCTGTAATACAGGATGATGGGGAAATTGAAGGGGATGTGAATCATCGCATTCAAGCAGGATGGATGAAATGGAGAAAAGCATCGGGGGTGTTATGTGATGCAAAGGTACCGATCAAGCTAAAGGGAAAGTTTTATCGGACTGCGGTAAGATCGGCGATTTTGTACGGAACAGAATGTTGGGCGGTCAAGAGCCAACATGAGAATAAAGTAGGTGTAGCGGAGATGAGGATGTTGCAGTGGATGTGTGGTAAGACTCGACAGGATAAAATTAGAAACGAAGCTATTAGAGAGAGGGTTGGAGTAGCGCCTATTGTAGAGAAGATGGTGGAAAATAGACTTAGGTGGTTTGGGCATGTAGAGAGAAGACCGGTAGACTCTGTAGTGAGGAGAGTAGACCAGATGGAGAGAAGACAAACAATTCGAGGCAGAGGAAGACCCAAAAAGACTATAAGAGAGTTTATCAAAAAGGATCTCGAACTTAATGATTTGGATAGAAGTATGATACTTGATAGAACATTATGGCGGAAGTTGATCCATGTAGCCGACCCCACCTAGTGGGATAAGGCGTTGTTGTTGTTGTTGTTGTATGGATCCATGTAATGGACAGTAAACTTTTTATTTTTTATATTAATCATTTAAATTTTACTTATTACAATGTTAATTAAATTAATATCATTCAAATTATGTAGTTTTTAGTTTTTATGATATTAACTGTTCGAAATTTAATATTATGATAATGATAATAATTAATAATTGAATACTATTAATCAAGTTGATATTATTCATATTATTATGTATTAAAAAACTGAATATTATAACTTAATAAAAAGACTAAAGTACGTATTTAGATTCTTAGACATTATTTAACATAAATTTTTTTCTTATTCAAAGATTGGAAATATATTAAACACGTTTTAAAAATTAAGAAAAGAATTAATTTGGAGATTTATTTAACATTTCAAAAAATTAATATATCAAATTAATCTTTAAGTCAATCTTTGGATGAATCAATTTATATTTTAGTCTCAAAAGAGTTAAAAGTATTAAATTAGTTTAACGTGTAAAAAAAAAATATTATACTTTGCAAGTTTAATGTAAGAAAAAAGAAATAACATCATAAAATATTTTATGTAGGTAATAATAATAAAAATTGATTGCCGTGAAAAAATTATTCTATTTTATAACAATATAGGATCATGTGAAATTATTTTAGTATTATTCCAATTTCTTTATCGTTGTAGTAGTATGATATTACAAAATTTTAATAATATAAAATATTATAACATTAAAAATTGAAACAAATAAAGGAGGTGAAAGTGTTTGAGAGTACTGCAGTCGAAATTCACACATTTAATTATAATACAGAATATAGATTATATATTTTAATAAATAAATTTTATAACTTATTTCTAAAAAAATTAAATCATTTATTTAGTTTCCTAAATATTTATATAACAACAATATTTTATTTTGAAAATTTATGGTATAAAAAAATCTTTTAAAAAGTACAAAATAATTAGTTTTGTTTTCTAAAGTTATTTAGAGACTTATTTGAAATTATTTTTAATTATTTTAATATTATTATTGGGTGTAGATAATTTATAAAAATATTTATTATGTTATAACATTACAATAATATTATGTTTATATATATATACACACACACACCGAGATATATGAGAAAGATGAAAGGAAATGTTGACAGGGTAATATTATTATTATTATAGATAATTAAAAAAATAGAATTGTGGCAAGAGTACTGTAAATGATGTTGATCAGATTTTATTACATATATATAGATAAACAACTAAATGGGTGAGAGATAAATACCATTCTACAAACAGAGCCCAGATCAGAATCTTTATATGCCTTTCTCAGAAGCACAAAAATTGCATCTGGCCTAAAAACTATGGCACGGTATGCAGATAAAATTAAAGGTGATGCACTTCGAGATCTCCTTGGCTGCATCAAAAGGAAAAAAGATTCATGGACAGAGGGGTCATACATGTGGAATGACCATCACTTAATAAAAAGCACAGGAAGAGTAAGTACTATAATTCTATAAAGCATGTACAAGAGACAAAGAATATGGATTGGATTTCAGAAATTAAAATGGCTAAAGTTAAAAAAAAAAAAAAAAATTGTCTGTCCAGTATCAACTAAGAAAATATCACCCTCAACAATACCTTTACCCTCCTCAAATATACCGTAAGAAATCACTTAATTTCATACTTAAACATGATTAAGCATGGAAGCATTGACTTTAATTGGATGATTTTGGATATGTAAGCACTGATGTGCAGTGACAGTTAATTATAGATTCCAGTTTCAGATATAAATAGACAGGGCTTTATGAAGGCACTTTTGGATCTTTGGAGACCTAAAGGGAGATGACTTCTAGGGTTAATTGGACCTTTGAAGACCTATAAGGAAATTACTTCTAGGGTTAATTGGAGCTAGGAAGGAGACGATTCTCTCAAATGAGTACAGAAACAGACAAACTTATTGTGTAAAAGTCAAAGAATGGAAAACCATGTCGTAGCACATGCACACAATAATCACACCATCAGTAAGCACAAATAATAAATCATAGGGGAATGTACCTCAAAGTTAGTGGAAACAGTTAGGGTTGGTGACAGTTGACTACTTTTGGAGACATCAAGGTCAGTGATATTGCCTGGAGGTTTTGAAGTTGTCCTGTAATTAAACAAATTATTTGTGCTAGAGAAATTATGAATAATAAAATAGACTAAGCACCCACACGCACACAAAGATAAATAAGAAGTGTACTTAAAGGGCTTCAGGTGCCTTACACATATTGAGTCTAGCAATGGAATCCATACCAATTTCTGACCAAGAACCAATGAATTAGTTTCCAAAACAAACACATCTTATTAACAGCATTGAATTCTATCAAAAACCATATCATCAAAAAACCATTACAATTATAGCCTCTTTCAAAGGTTCCCCCCCTAAAACTTTTAGTGGCCTTGTTCTTCCCATTTGAATTGAAGTACCAGACTATCTTCCTTTCAATCCCCTTGTCTCACTGACTTTTATGGGTCGACTTCTCGTGTGACCAAACCACTACTACAAAACAAGTCTCTGCTTTGCCGTCAATTGATGCTACTCCAACTTCCTCCCAAACACATTCATTCTTAAACTGATATTTCCTATTATGTTTCTCATCCACCTTAATTTTTGCATCTCTGCTACATAATTTTTAGCTCTTTCAGAAGTTTACAGCCTAAAATCAAATAGCTTACTTTCAAACTGAAAACTCATTAAATTTACAATGCATGACAAGAAGCAGAATACATAGCTTATGTATCTCTACAATATGAGGGCATGCCATTTGAAATCTATAACAATATCACAATCCGTCAGTTTATTTTACTGAAAAATCTTTGTTTCAAATTGAGCTTTTTCTTATTGAAAAAATATTAGAGAATACAATTTCCAATAGAAAAATAATTGTCTAGTAAAAATATAAAAGGCAAACTAACCTTTCATTCACCACATGAAGAATAGGATAAAGAGGACCAGCAAGCATGGCAAGAAATCGAAGATTAGATTCAGGACTATCTGGAAAGCTGGAAAGGTCTGTCTGCAGTTTTACATACAATGCTGAATGGCCTAAACAAAAATATGGAAAAACAGAACAGAAAAAATAGGAATTATGAACAAAGTCATGAAAGTAAAAATGCTTGGGGTTTACCTCTAGTTGTGGAAGAAATACAAGCAACCGACTTGTCATGTCTTGCAACAACTGTAAACAATGAAACACCAGAAAGGATAGAATAATAATAGAATAAATAAACTGCATAATTAGCATGTTGATGGCACAAAATTATGTAATTCACCTGGAGATGAATATCATGAGGATCCTGTTTGTGAGATAAAATACTAGGCAGTAAGTAATTTACAACCGGTTGAAATTCAGGTTCAAGACCAGCCACAGGAACTCCTATTAGCTGCAAGTGACAGGTGGCAAAAACATGGTCAGTAAAAGAATACTAAAGAGAGACATTTGAGAGAAGTGAAAAACTGATAAAGGGAATAATGATTTCCATTAGCCAAGTGATTCTGAGATTACAGATCCGTATTTAAAGACAGATTTACAGATAACAGAACCCTAACTAACTTTGTAACAGTCAACTGACTTTGTAACTGACATCTAACCACTATGGTTAAATCTAACTAAACAGCTGCAGTTGAATAACTGCAGGTCTGTGTATTACTCTAATACTCAGTAACAGCAGGTGACAACCAAATGAGCATTTTTTCATAAAAGTTGTGTTAAAAACAGAAAGAGAGAAGATTACAAGAAGATAGAGGATAGGAAAGTAGAGAAAAAAAACACACACAAAAACAAACTGAAGTTCTTGAAAACCAATCAATGTAGAAGAGCTGTGACTGTGAGGAAGCAAAAAGTTCAAAACTTTGTCAAGATGTGTTTTATGAGAAGGCTTTTGATATACACTGTTTCTATTTGTTGAACAGGATAGATTACAAGACATTTTCAAGAAAATTCTCATGGAATTTTAGGTGGGTGTCAATGGAATATCTTTGGAGGGGTTTGAAGTGAAGCTTTGCATAGATTAACTTCAAACATTTCTCTTCTCAGTTTATATTCTTCAGGTGCTGGCTTTGTCTTGTATATTTTCCTCCCTCTCCCCAACAAAATACACAAAATTAAGAAATATAAAAGTACACATCGAAAAAAGCGGGCATCTAGCATCCACTCACTTATCAAGAATCTTAATGCAGCTAAAAAACATAAGCATCCTACTATCTCATTAACCAAATGTCCTAAAGTAAACGAGGACAAAATATACAACAACTCTATAGGATGTAACTCTAGATTTTAGAACAATAACAAATGATGAAGAGCAGAAAATGGTAAAGCTATTATAGTATACCTGAACAAAGAAAATGGCAATGGGATTTCCACGCAAACAAGATATCCTCACATATCGGCATGGAGTGTAATTTGTA
Source organism: Glycine max (assembly GCF_000004515.6). Classification (NCBI taxonomy): domain Eukaryota; kingdom Viridiplantae; phylum Streptophyta; class Magnoliopsida; order Fabales; family Fabaceae; genus Glycine; species Glycine max. Next base: position 30,058,323 of record NC_016090.4, on the reverse strand, counting down.
GGGTAGATCATGTCACGTCTAGGTGCTTCACAACGTGGGCGAACTTTCTGAAATATCTCTGGCTGGGAGGAAAATAAGAACCGATAAAGCACAGACCACAACGTTATTCATCTTGGAAAATGCATAATTAAAAGAAAAAATAAGCCATATCTAATTGCAGAGGAATAACTAATCAATATAGCATCATTATCAAAACAAGGAATTGAAGGAGCAGAGTTTAACATTAATAGTGCATCTTTATTAAAAAGCTGAAGAGAAACAACTCTACATTCTGTTGAAAATAAAATTGCATCCACATGAAGTGAAACTCAACCATTTTACCTTCATCTTCTTTACAAACAAGTTTATTGGACAGAATGCACGCCAACATTATTGCTCCCAATCAATTAATTTATCAATTTCATTAAATCAGCACAACATAATTGTATCATGATTCATGAATGACCTTGTAAAGAAAGATTTCAACAAGCATGCATCCTGTTGACAGTATCCTTAGTAAAACAACTGGAGCCTATAGCCCAAAACTTCAGAAAATCCTTAATATAGCACAATGATCAGACTTTCCTATGTTCCCATAAGATTGCAAATACCAAAGATTCAACCCAAAAAAAACACTAAAAAAAATATTAAATAGTCATTTTTTGTCTACCATTTCTAAGCCAGACTACAATTTTGCTTCTGAAAGATGCAAAACCAGTTGATCCAGTAAAAGCTTAAACTCAATAGAATTTGTAATGTCTATGGTAGTATGAAGCCCGGATACTCCAAAAATAGAAAAGTATCAGTGTCATACCTGTGTCAAATACCGATACTCCTTGGATACCTCCAGATACATATCTGAAAATTATCCAATCTTTTTTAAAAAAATTCTATAATACTTCTTGGATACTTCCAAATATGTATCCGAAAAGCATCCAATCATTTTTTAAAAAAAAAATTCTAGGAAATGGCTTGGGTACTTCCGGATACATATCCGAATAGTATCCAAAAAGCTTGTCTTAAAGCTTCTTGTGAAGCCATGTTCTTCCTCATGTTGTGAGAGGAATTAGAGTGCATACTCCTTTATTCATTCATGGAAGAGAAACAAAATAGATCCAAACAGGGCTGAATATTTAGTTTATGTGCATTCAAACCTTGGACTTTTATCTAGAAAAGATGAAGGGTATAATTGTATAAAAAAAAGGAGAGACAAGGTTGTGAGACATTAGTGGAGATATACATGATCCATTAGATGATGGTTCTAGACTTCTTGAATTGGCAAAGTTGTCTCTTGATGAACCAAACTTAGAAGTTATGTTTTTTCTAGATGATGTAATGACATATCAATGCCTCTTTCTTAACCAATATTCTGCATCGATATAAAATATTTTATCAATTTTTGTTAATGTATCCAGACTGTATCGTATCCTAAATTTCAAAAAATTTGGTGTGTCCCCATATCCGTGTCATATCATATCATACCTATGTTATACTAAGTATCTGGGCTTCAAATACCATTTTTTTGTTGTACCTACTGCCTACTTTGTTTGGTCATTGGATTATATATCGGCATTTGTTCACCAACAATCAAACCTAAAATAAATTGGCAACCATGCAGATATACCATATACTTACTATCCTCTATAAACCATTGACAAGCCAAAAGAAGGACCCCAAAGAATTTGACAGTTGACACACACAACCTTAATAAATTAATAAAAAAAAACACGTGAGAAAAAGAATATGAATTGCCAATGATAATTGCTTGACAACTTTCAGCCACTAACCTTGTAACGTAAGCCAACCGCAATTTCCCACTCAAGCACAGACTTGTTATAAATTCGTATATGCGACAACAGGCAAGGCTCCTGCGACAAAGAAATAACTACCATTTAATTACACAAGAAGACACAAAACACAACAAATGCAAGAACAAAAGCCGAACTGCTTCCAAACTTGAAAACCGCACACAAAACAGAAAGAGCAGTTACAAGGCCTACAAACTTGCAACAAACCAACCGTTAATTCGCATCAATCCTATTCACAGTACACACAATGCAACACACCCTTCCTTTTCATTTTCAAATCTCAACATAACTACTCTGTAAAATCAGCCAAAATCCCTAAACTCCAATAGCTATAGCTGAAAAACAAGGTTTTTAAAACCAGTCCACAATCGTGATTTTGGCCACACCATCAAGGTTTTTGAGGCGTACACGACCGCAATTGTGACTGCATTAGCCACATTTGTCCCCAGTTCCCCACAATATCACAGAACACAACAAAACCACGACCACAATTTAAAACCTTGCTCAAAAGTTAAAGAACCACTCCTCCCACCAAAAAAAATACAAAAAAACTGAGAAACTCAATTCCGAATACTCAATTTATCTTCAACTATTATTACTCCCAGCTCAAACAGTAGTCAAACACTGAAACAGAGTACAAGTGCAAAACCTAAGTTCTAGTTTCACTCATTCATACATCATCAAAATAAATAAAGTTCTTCATCTTTAACCAGCCCTAGAGTTCAAAAACCAACCGAAGGAAACAAAAATCATTCACTGTATATCAAGAGAGTACAGCATTATAAAAAAGGAATAAATCTAAGGAAAAACAAAAAACAACAAGGTGAAAAAAATGAAAATTGAAAGCGCAAAACCTAAGTTCTAGTTTCACTCCATTATGCATCAAATTAAACAAACAGATAAAGAGCCTGTTTGGATACAAGGATAGAAGTGTTTTTAAGAGCTTTTGGAAAAAGCTATATATTTCCAATAGAGAAGCTCTCAAAAGAACTTCTGACTTGTATCCAAACAGGCCCAAAAATCTTCATCTTAAACCAGCCCTAGAGTTGAAAAACCAACCGAAGTAGGAAACAAACAATCATTCACCGTTTTATTAAGAAAGTATTAAGAGATTCTATTACAGTATTATTATAATTAAAATAACAAGATGCATGAGAATGAAAATTTGAAGAGAGAAAATGTTTAGCAGCATTGAAGAAAGAGCGCGCGCGCGCGCGAGAGAGAGAGAGAGAGAGAGAGAGAGAGAGAGAGAGTTTGGGGCTGACATCGAGTTCTAGAAGAATCCACTCCTTGGTGTTGGTGGCGGTGGACCAGTGAGTGCGGAGGTCGGTGTCGAGAACGTGAAGCGCTTTCTGCGACGGCGATTCTCTCGACATCGCTTTCACCTTGAAAGGAAGAGCCTTCACGCGAGGCTCCAACTCCACCTCCATTTGAACAAATTCAATTCAATAATCACAATTCGCAACACGGACACTTCGTTGGGGTGGGGTTCGGGTTTTATTTATAGTTTTATGCATTCGTTTCGTTTCACTGTGTGTGTGTCACTCGCAACACAGACAGCAACACTAGAAGAAGAGAAGAAAAGCCCCTTTCGGTGCCGCTTCACGCCCAAACCAAGCCTTAAATAATTTCGGAACTGACCATGACAATTTTATTTATTTATTTTTGTACTTCATAGATCTCTGGTCTACTTAAAAAAAAAAAAAAATCAATGTGGTGGTTAAACTTATAAGAAATTTAAAAAATTTCGAAATTCAAATGTATCAATTAAATTTTTTAGATTTTTAAAATATATTATTTGGATAAAGTAATTTAAATTCTTTGAATTTGAAATCCAAATAATAAGAATAACATTCTTATTTTTTGTCTAAACAATATCTCAAAACAAATTGAAATATTAAAAGTATTATATAGAATAAAATTATTTATTTCTTTATCAATTATATTAAAATAAATATCTCAATAAAAATATAAATGGCAAGCTTAAACTTGAGTAAAAAGTAAAAAAACCAACCCAAAGGTTAAAAATGTCAGGTTGACCCGAAAAGTTGCAACTCGCATAGGGCCGGGTTTGGGCTTTAACTTAAAAGACCGAATTAATTTTAAAGTGCATTTGGATGGAGAATTTTAACTAAGGAAAGTAATTTATCAGAAAATTTAAATCTTTTTAATCTAAAATTCATTATTTGGATTTTTTTTGAAGAATTTAAATTTTTGGAATTTTTTAAACCAGAATTTTAAACAACTAAAAATGTGGAATTTTAATTTCCGTAAAGGTAAGAAATTAAAATTCTATTATTGATAGAAGAACCTTCTAAAACGTTGATGTATTTTCTTTATAACCTTCATCCTTTCTTTCACTTGAATGTTCTCGAAATCACGTTCTCGAACTCACGACTCTTCCCTCACGTCGATGATCATCTTCTTCAAGAAACGTCGTCTGAACTCACAGGGCATTGATCGGGTGTGGGCGTAGGGGGACACGTAGAACTGCACCCACAAGTCAGGGGAGCAGTCGTCGTTACCCATCACGCGACAGAGGTGCTCGCCGGTGCGGAGGGCCTGGGCCATGCCTTGCGTCGTTGATTGAATGTTGTGGTTGGGTGAGGTGGTGTACGTCGTCGTGTCTCGATTTTCCTATGACTCCCTATGCTGCATCAATATTCTTCTTTTTGGAAGCACACCAACCATATCTTCTCTTCTCTTTGTATTGATTTTCTTTCACCCTGGTAATTTTAATTTTTTTTTATCAAAACACAAAATTTTGAAAATAAAAGAATTTCAATTGAAGTATTTAAAATTCTCAAAATTTAAATTTTTTTTTATCAAGCCCATTGTATCCTATGGCCCGCAATGAGCCAGATAGCTCATTTTGTCAACTATAAAAATACCTAGGTCAATATTTGTCAAAAATCAATCTTTAATACATGAAAGAAAAAAAATGTCAGCGACCAAGAGCAAAATAATTTAAAATTCTCTATATTAAGGTGGGAATTAAAATTCTTGATTTTTAGTTAACTAAAATACCTCATTTAAATTCCTTCAACTAAATATCCAAAAAATGTATTTTACTATAGAGAATTTTAAATCCCCTTTTAAAATTCATCATCCAAAGATACTCTAGTGTGTTTTGGATGGAGCAATTCAGCAGGGGAACTCATTTTTTCAAAGAATTTTAAAAGGATTCATGATAAAATAACTTGTTTTGATAGAATATTTGAAAGGAGATTTAATTTTTGATATTTTTATGAATCATTTTGATTGACTAAAATAGTGGGATTTCAAATTCTCTCAAAAAATATAGAATTTGAAATTCTTTTTTCGGAGATGCTCACTCTAACTCACGGTCTTGCTTGCGACTCCTCGTTCAACACTCACAACTATGGGTGACCAAAGTTTTTATGTTCGACATCAACATAAGTTGTTTTTCACTGACGTTGGGCAAGGTTTTTTTGTATGATGTCAACCAAAGCTATTTTTGCCGATATCGGTTAAGATTTTATTTAGAAGATGTTGGTTAGGGTTATTTTCTCACTAACGTAGTCATGGGAATTTTTTGCTGACGTCGGCCAAGGATTTTTTTGGTCGTTGTCATCCAGACTTTTTCAATCGATGTTGATCAATGATTTTTTTGGCCGACATTGGCTAGATTTTTTCTACTAACATCGGTCATTGTTAACTTTTGAGTAGACACCTGTCAGGGTTTTTCAGTTGATGTCAGTTAGGTTTTTCCAACCAACATCAGCCAAAGCTATTTTTTAGCTAATATCAGTTAGGGTTATTTTTCAACCAATGTTAGCCAGGGTATTTTGGCTGATGTCAACTAGATTTTCTTAGTCGGCATCGATTAGGATTTTTTTTGCTGACATCGACTATGATTTTCTAGCTAACATCAGCCATAACTATTTCTTAACCACATTAGCTAGGTTTTTTGGTTGATGTTGGCTAGGGTTTTTCCTGCTAACACCAGCTAGGTATTTTTGAGTGACATCGGGCATGACTATTTTCAGTCGACATCGACTAGGTTCTTACAGTCAACATCCATTAGAGTTTTTTTTGTTGATATCGATCAGTGCTATTTTTTAGCCAACATCAGCCAAGGCTATTTTATAGTCGATGTTGGGTAGGGTTTTTTGTCCGACAATGGTTAGGGATATTTTTTAGCCAACTTCGACTAGGTATTTTTTGGCCAATGTTGACCAATAATATTTTTCGACCGACATAGGGTAGGTTCTATTGGTCGACATCTACCAAGCTATTTTTTAGCTGATATTGGGTAGATTTTTTTGTCAACACCTGCTAGGATTTTTTAGGCCGACATTGGCTAAAAATAGCTTTGGTCAATGTTGTTCGAAAAGGCCTTAGCCGGTGTCGGCCAAACAAATCCTAGCCGACGTTGGTAAAAAAACCTAGTCAACATCGGCTGAAAAATAGACTCAACCAATGTTAGCCGAAAATAGCCCCAGCTGACAAATATTCCCGGCATACTTTGACAAAAAAAACCCTATTTGATGTAGACCGAAAAATAGTCTTGGTTGATGTTTGTTTAAAAACATCATTGATTATGGTCAGACAAAACAATCCTAGTTAAAGTTATCAATATTTTGTATTTTTAAATTATTAAAAATTGAAAAATATTTTTAATTAATATTTCAAAATTAGATTGTGTTTGTTTTCTATAAAGTTTAATATTAAAATTTCATCTATTTAAAATATAAAATTGAAATTTTGCATATGGAGGAAATTGAATTGCCTTATCCAAACAATGAATTTAAAATTGAAGAAATTTGAATTGATTTATCCAAAAAAATCATTTGAAAAATGAAGGAAATTAAAATCAAAGTAATTCAAATTCTAGGCATTTCAAATTCACCTGAAATTTTGAAATTCCTAATCCAAACACAAGGTTAGGGTTTTTTTATAGGATGTGTGTTTATTGTTTAAGGTTGGTTGATTGTTTCTCATGTTTCATTTTTAACCAAAGTATAATAATATAATTAAAGTTTTTTTCTTTTTCTACTAGTTTTTTGTGGGGAGTGACTAGTGAGATATTTTTCACAAATTTTGATTTTGATTTTTTAGTTCAATTATGTAGCTGATTAGTCAGACTGAATCACATTTGTAGTCCCCCAAGTTTTATTTTAAAGAAATAGTTATAAAGTTTAATTTTCATCTATGGTAAAAAAAAATGTTTTGTGAACTATAAATCATGTTAGGCATGAATTTTAAGAGTTATGAAAAATTGTTTGAGTTGAATTGGTTTTAAAAAAAATATAACCCTAATAAAATTGACTATATCATATTTGGGTTGATTGTAATTGGTTCACCTAATAAAATAAAATAAAATAAAATAAGAAATCACAATAAATGAAGGATAAATTATTTTTTAGTTCCTAAACTTTTTAGAAATTTTGTTCATAGTTTTTGAACTTTTTTTCCTTATTTTTAGTCTTTTAACTTTTTTTCTTGTCCATATTTTGAATTTTTTAAGGGACTAAAAGTAATGACGGAATAAAAGTTGAGATTCTAAAAATAAGGACTAAAAAATAGTTGAAGGACTAAAAACACACAACAAAAGTTTAGAGACTAAAAACAAAAATTATAAAAAGTTTAATAACTAAAAAGATAATAAACCCTAAAATGAAAGAAAACTAATGGATAATATAAAAATTATAATATAGAATTACACTATAAATAACTAAATCTATGAAAAAACATAAATAATTAAAAAAATAGTGTGGGTTTAAATTGGCTCGGGTTTTACATGTTCAAATATGATACTCAAAAGGATGTCATTAAGTTTATAATTTTAAAATCTAAACTAAATCAATTATATCAATCTAATTTTTTTTCTTCGGCTTGGTTCAATTTGATCGAATCGATCTGTATCATATTCACCCTTAATATCAAGTCTCTTGTGCATAAAATAAGAAAAAGATTTTTAAGATAAAAACATGCACATTTTGGGTATATATATTATATTAATAAATGATTTTTATATAAAAATAAAACTTATATATTACAATTATATTAAATATTAGTATAATATTTCATATTATTAGTTGTGTCTATAATATTTATATTAATGTCCAAAATCTAAGAGGACTATAAATCTTAAATTTTATAACTTTTTCCATTATTAAATAATAGGATTTACTATTTTTTAAATTCACTAAACTTTTTAGAATTTCTAGTCGTGGACTTTTTTACTAGTTTTGGTCCATTAATAAAAGTAAGGACAGAAAAAAGAAGGTTAAGAGCCTAAAAGTAAAGATGAGAAAAAAAATCAAAGGATGTTGACCATTAAAAAAAATAAGAACTATAAATAGAAATCTAAAAAAGATTAAGGATTAAAAAGATAATAAAACCTAAATAATATTTTTCTAGTGTCTCTTATGGAAACAAAGCTTTCATTTTCCCAAAATAAATTAATTTAAATACACACTAATTATATTTTTATCAATTTTCAACATCATATTTAATTTATGAGGTTTTATAAGGATGGAGGGTTTTAATTTCTTTGTTAGGTCTTCTTTAATGCAATCAACACCAAACAAACCACTAGATATAAGGACTTCAACAAAGGCAATATCCTTTCGAGATAATGTTTTGGGTAATAAATAGGCTCCTCATGTGATGGGAAAAGAGGATTTGATAGCACAAAATCTTGTGTGTAGGTGAAGCATGAAAATGGTGACAAATCTTGATTTTTTTCAAGAAATTGTGAAGTCCATGGCTAAACACAAGCTAATGTTTTAGTCCTCAAACTTTTACGAAAATATGGGTCACAACATTATGAGGGATAAGTTTAGAAGATATGGCATATGAGTGGTGGTTTTGACATTATGGATACTAACAATGGTTTCTTCACAATGAAATTTGATTTGCCAATACATAAAGAAAGAGCGACTATTGAGGTTTTTTGTATGTTATTTAATCATTCATCCCTTTGAATTTGAAACCTAGATTGTGAATCCCTATATCACTAATTGTGAATCATGAACCATAAATCCTTATGTTTGAAATGACCTACAAGAAAATGAGAGCTTGCATTTTCATTCTTTGATTTGGATCACCAATCCTTTTCACTAGTTTGAAAATTGAACCCATAATATGTTTTAATTTTACTCATATAAGCATGCTTGAATTGATGTTATGGGTGCTACCCTAAGTGCAATTTTGTGACTTTCATTGGTTTTGCTTGCAAATTTGGAACTCTTTGTTTGATTTTGTGACTTTCAAGTCTTTCATAAAACCAAGAATTATTGTAGATGGAGACAAGTTCATATTCTACACACCTTGAGAGTATAATTAGAGATGTATCACGAAATAACTCAAGTTTAGTCTAATACATTAGACATAATCAATTCCATTAAGTAGAAAACCTAAAAAATGATCATAAATAAAGCACATGCTCATAAACTAATGTACTAAAAAAATAGGTGAATTTGATGATAACAAGACAAACATGTTGTTGACTAGTTTGCAATATCTCATAGTTTGAATGTCATTTCGATTAAGAAAATTATCAAACATATGAACCAAAATCTTGCACAATTACCATGTGAGGCATCATACAGAAACATAATTACATATTCACATTCAAAGATTAAAAATGATTTACTAAATTTTTAATATCATGTCGGAAATAACAAATATATTTTTATTACTAATCAGTTCGTTTCAATCGGGTGCAGTAGTCCCATAATTTTTTCATTTTCTTCTCTTTGTTGGCAAAATTGTTGTTCATTATCACCGATAGGGTGGTTCATCATTCCAAACCAATCCAACAAAATTAACAATTTGAATTGAACCAATTAAATTGGTTCAGGTTTTTTTCCTATTTAGGTTGGATTTGAACCAAACCAATTGAAATCTGATGTTGATTGGTTCAAGAATTAGATTCATACTTTTCAAATTAGAAGTAAACCAACTATAATTTATTATTATTCTTCTTCTTTTTAATGTTTATTTTACCTACTATTGTGTTTTTTTGAATCTTTTCATTGTGTTTTATTTTAGCTTTCCTTTGGAATCAAGGTTTATGTTGAATAAATTTTTTTAATTATTATATATAGAAGGAGTTTTATGATTTAATCAATTAATCATGTGTTATTTTTTTATATAATTTATGTTATTATTTTAGTTGGTTATAAGTCAATAGCATTCAAATATATTACTTATATTATATTATGACATCATTATTTCTCATAAATAGGACACAACCATGTTATTTTAAAAAAAATAAAAAAAATGAATTGATCAAATATCTAATGATTCAAATTGTACACTCCACAACATTATTTTCATCTCCAACATGCACTTGCTTAACTTTTTTATGCTCCACATTAGCTTGAATATTCAACTTTGCTTTAGTAGGGTCCATACCATCCTCTTCATCTTCAACATGTTTATGCTTTTATTCATTTTCTCTTTCAACTTTTAAATAGACAACTTCCTGCTTTAGGGTGACAATTCTTTCAAGAGATTGCTTAAATTCCATGGTCAATTGTTGATAAATACTTTTGAGATCCTCATGTCAAGTGAATGATGTTTCGAATAAGAAAAATCATATTCATTCTCATTGATGGTCTCCATAAGAATATCATATTTGTTATATTCTTTTTTGTGGTTACTAATTAGGGAACTATTTATTTATGACAACACAAATTAGTATAAAATAAAGGCGATGACAATTGCATACCAATAATATAAATGTATTTTATAAAAATTCATTTCTCTAATCAAGTAAATTCATACCAAATTATTATTAAAAGTCATTTAAATGACTTTCTGACCTTTACCCATATTTTTTCACACTTCCAATATAGGAAAGTAGCATTTTCTCGCAGCATTTGAAGAAAGTTTCATAGATAATTGTTCTTCGGCCCAAACCTACATTATTGACATGGTTTGTTAAAAAACTACACATCAATAAAAAAAACTAACACAATATATTATGTAAACCAAATATTCTATATGAGAAACTTCAAATGCATAAAAAGTGTACTTACAACACTATTACACAACTTCATAGCCATACTTGAGACTTATTTTTCCATTGTATAAAATAATTTGATACTCGACCAAGGTTCAAAACAAGATAATTATATGTCACATCCCTCCAATTGTACTAATCTAAAGAATATAAATCATCCAAATACTTTAAGAATCCAACCTTCATATAATGATTTACTTTGAGAAAATAAAATTTCGCAAATGCCAAACATTTATAAAGTCAACAAAAGTTGTCAATCTGTTTGTTACTAGGATATGATTTTAGTATATCAGTAATTGTACTAAGATTTATAGGTTTTTCTCCAAACAATGATTATGTTTGACTTTCAACTTTGTCCTTAAACAACACCTCTTGGCTTGTTATGCGTATTCCTAATGCAAAACACACATCTAAAGGATTAAATGCAACATTTTTAGTTCTGACCCTAAATGCTCAATAACTTAACCTACAACCTAACTCAATAGTTGGGTACAAATTTGAAAATTATCAAATATTTTTAGAGTCTATCTAAGCAAAGTGATCTTTATCCATTTCCTTTGTGTAGCAGTCAAATTATTATTCACGTCAACCAAATTTTTTGATATACATACATGGCTGATGTGTATCTAGAAAAATGATACAATCATCAAATCATAATAAATTATAAGGAATTCATTAATTCAAACAAATTAACATTAATTACATATCTTTTTAGAGCCAACATCAAAATGATACAAGGACTGTTAGTACTCGGTACCTCTTTGGTATCAGAGCCATTATTTAGCTCTGGATAGACATAGAGATCTAACTTGTACTAACAGTCCTATTAACAAATTTTCGACAAAATCCTTTGAAGACTTATCTGAAACTTTAGAAAGTCTAACAAAAACACAAAATTTGTTGTTTAACAAAGTACAAACTTTAGAAAATAAAGCTAACGATATTTTGGATATTCTTAAATCTAAAGACCAACAAATTCGTTTTTCTACAAACGAACTCAACAAAATCACAACACAGCTTTCTAAACTATCTTTAGGAAAGACCACTAGTCAAACCTCAAATAAATTTGTCTTAACAAAGCCAAGAAAATGAGAACAATACCATTTACTGGAACCTCACAAACAGTTTCAGGACACAGTCCTGTGACTGAATCTATAAACCAACATCCTGGAATCCTAGATAGATTATTTAGAAGAACAAACTCCTGAACCAGACAACTAGAACAAATAGTAGACATAGAATCCAATATTGATATTGGGTCAAATTCTAGGATAGACTCCCTAAATCCTAGACAATTATACAACCTAAACTGGTTAAGTTCTAATAGAACTAGTTTATACAAATACGGAAGGATTGATGACTTTCATCTTCCAGATGAAAGACACGAGATTATCAGATTAATCTTAGAACAAACAGGACGACAACTTCTTAGTACAAATAGAAGATATGTACACCTAGGGTTAATTGCCATAGGCATCAGGTCTCTAACAAGATCTTTCGTGGGAGCTAAAGCTTTTGTAGTGCTCTTCGATCAAAGGTTCAGAGATAATAATTCTTAGGCCATAATAGGGATGATAGAAATAGATATGAACCAAACAGTCTCCTTGATTTATATCGCCCCTAACTACACAATGAATCTTAGTGATTTCATACAAAACATAAACTTAGAAGTCCAGACAGTAGGTTTTGGAAGAAACTTTGTGGGACATAACTTACACTTGGATATCACCTTCATAGGCAGAATAAGTGATCAAATATCCCCTAGATACAGGATAAACACTAATCCTTTAGTGATAGCCTTATCATATGATGGAATTCAATTTTTGCCACCCGAAATCTTTGATTCCTCTAGAACTCAAAATAATCAATGGCAAACACATATTGATGACCTCTCCTGGATCAACTATAATAAAAAACAAAAGAAATAGTCTTTCAGTAAGATTTACTGATTATGAAGACATACAAAACCCTCCAGAAGAGAAGATGGAACCCTCTAGAATGTCTATGATGAATTTATGGCATTGCTCATATTTTGAACCATATATTCCCTATGAGGAACATAAACAAACTGAAATCTCTTTTTCAGAAAAAAATTTCCTTTCCCAAAAACTCCTTAAAGCAGTTGAAAAATGGGAAGAAGACAAGAAGTGTCAAGGACAAAGTTTCATAAATAATGAAACAGATCCTGATGACACTGATGAAGATGATGAATATGTTTTCAGACAAAAATTATTCTCATCAATAGATAAAGAAAATTCAGATACAAAAAGTATTGAGGATTTACTTGAGAAGATTGATTTACATGAATTTTATGAAAAAGAAATCAACTTCAAAATACTTTAGAAATTAATTCCAAGATTGATGAAACAGAATCACTAGTTTCATTTCCTGAATCTTATAAAGGTCTCATGGCTGATGCTTCTGGTACTAGTTCAAATTTTACCCCTTAATTTGATTATAGTATGGAAGACTACCAGATGGGATTCCTCCCCCATGAAAAAGTTATCACCCGAGTAGACTTAGCTCTAGGAGATAATATAAAATCTAAAGGGAAAAGGCTGCCCATAGAACCAATAGTCAATATGCCATCCCTTTTACTAAACATAGGAAGTGTAGACCCCCAATTACTTCCAAACTATATAGAATAGTGGACTTCTGCTGTTATATGAGACTATAGGATGAACCATGAAAGTCATGTATCCACCAGCCAAGACATGATAGCAAGAGCTGAAACATATCTAGGAGATATAGCTAGAGCCTAATGGGAATCGTTTAAACAAACTTTCCCAAAACAAATCAAAACAAATCTAGTAGACCCTGGTCCAAACATCTACAATTTCTGTAGCCTAATACAGAGAATCTTTATAGCCTAATCTGTAAATGATGGAAATACCATCAGACAAAAAATTTATCTAGGTAACCTAGAAAGACTCTCTATAAGTTACTTTGGTAAAATAAAAGAAATTACCCAAGACTGCCTAATGTATGCCTCTATAGTAGGAGGATTTACCAATAAATCTTTAGGAGAAAAATTATTCTTAAAACTCCCCGGTAAATTAGGACAAAAAATTAGAAACAGTTGGGATGATGACCAAATTGACCTAGTCATGAACAATCTAACCGTCATAATCCAACACATAATGAAAGTGATGGAAGATACATGTACCAACATAGCCATTAACAAACAAATATAAATGGTTGATTCAGTGATATGTAAACAGATTTACACTCCTCAACAATACCATAAAGAAATTAGGAGAAAAAGGCCTCAGTACAAACCTCCCAATAAACAACCCTCTAGGAAAAAGAATCCAACTTGTAGGTATTCTATTAGAGCCTCTAATTCTAGAAAACCTACTCTTAACAAAGAAAGATATGTTAGAAAACTCAGAGATAACAAAACATACACAAAGCAACTAGAGTGCTATGCTTGTCACCAACCAGGACATTACTCCAAAGATTGTCCAAGCAAAACCAATCTACTTACACGAGAAGCAAAATTAATAAAAAGTTGTAGGATGAATCTCATTCTCATATATGAGACAATGTCTATTGACTCATAAAGATATTCAATAGTTAATTGGTCTGACTATACTTCTGAAAAAGAAGAAGTTAACAAAGATTATAAAATCTTAAACGAATTCACTAGAAATGAGTACACTAATCTATACCCAGTGGATGATAAATATAATCATTATGGAGAAATCCTTGATGATTTGGGATACAACCTTCAAAACATAATTAAATGACTGTGAATATGAAATACAATTCCACATAGGACCTGATCATAAGGAATGTCATTTTAGTAAAAGATATCCTCACAAAACGTTAAGAGCTCATTGTAGTTTATGCTACAAGAATTTTTGCAAAACTTGCGTACAAACGGTTTTGAAAATAGAATTTCCCGATTTTAAGAAGGAAAATGATTCGGGAAATAAAATTATGAATCGTAGGATTTCCACTTTGGAAATCAGATTAAACCAGATGGAAAAAATGAGATTTTCTCTACGAAAATTTTGAAAAAAACAGAAATAAATTTTTTTCTTGAAGAACATACAAGTGGGCTTATGGCACAACAAAACAAAGATTGCATTCCCATAATTTGCAATAAAAAGAAAAATAAAGGCCTACATATTTTGGTTAAAATAAATTTTCCCAAAATAAATAAATTTGACCAAACTAAAGTAGTTTTACAAGCTTTGGAAGATACTGGTTGTTCTTTTACTTCCATATGCAAAAGTGTTGTACCCCAACATAATTGTTTTAGAAGTAATATAATAACTAAAACCATAACCATGTCTAGAGACATAAAACTAATGATACAGAAACTAGAAATTTCACCATCCAATTATCTACAAATTGTGATATTTTTGGCAACAAAATTTTTATAAATAAAGCAAACGTTGTAGATTTGCAACCAGCCAAAAAAAATGATTTTAGGACTTGACTTTATCGTACATGATAATAGATCAATCACTATTACAAAAGATTACTTATTAATTTCTACAAACTCACAAATGTCACCCATAATATACGAACTCACATCAGAGTTACGAACAAAGCGTGGTGATGCCCCCACTAATACTAGTAGCCAATGTCCTTGTGACATACCTGGTAGTTGTAAAATAAAAGAACCAAAAAATTATGGTAGGATAAGCACTTTAGAAACACCCCATGATTCTTACTATGAAAATATTTTAGACAGCAATAAAACAAAAACTGAGCTACAATATGAATTATTGGGAAAAAGATCCTCTTATATGCAAATTAGAAATTATAAACCTAGACCTGATAATTAAAACTAAAGATATTTAGTATGGGAATTTCGAACAAGAGAAATGTAAAAACCACATAAAATCCTTCTTGGATCTAAAGGTTATAGTACCCAGTACTAGTCCTCACAGAAGCCCTGCTTTCATTGTTAATCAACATTCAGAACAAAAAAGAGGAAAAACTAGAATGGTTTGTAATTATAAAAGACTTAATGATAACACTCACATAGATGGATACACTATTCCTTCTAAAGATGTGTTGATAAATAGGATACAAAAAGTCAAATGGTTTTCAAAATTTAATTTAAAATCAGGATTTCACCAAGTTAAGATGCATCTTGACTCAATAAAATGAATTGTCTTTTCTTGTTGAGAAGGATTATTCGATTGGAAAGTAATGTCTTTCGGATTAAAAAATGCACCACAAATTTTCCAAATAAAAATGGATAATATTTCTGGAAATTACAAATAATTCACTTGTACATATATAGATGATGTACTTATTTTTTTGAAAAATAAAGAAGAACACTATTTACATATTAAACAAGTTCTTCATTTATTTGAAAATTTTGGCTTAATTATCTCAAAGTCAAAAATGGAGATTTACAATACTCATATTTCTTTCCTAGGAACATAAATAGGAATCGGAAAAAATAAGGCTTAAGCCTCACATCTCCCAAAAAATTCTTGGTTTTCCAGATAAAATGGAAGATATAAAAACCCTAAAAGCCCTTCTAGGCCTGCTTAATTATGCAAGAAATTTTATTAAAGACTTAGGGAAATACACAACTCCTCTTTACAACAAAACATCTTTAACTGGATAAAGAAAATTTAATATAGAGGATATAAAATTAGTTCAAAAAATTAAAGAAATGGTTAACAATTTACCCTATCTATCTCTCCTATTAGATTCTGACTATCTAGTCATAAAATGTGATGGTGGTGAACAAGGATGAGGAGCTATCCTAAAGAAAAAGAAAAATAAATATGAAAAAATTCATGATGAAGAAATTTGTAGGTATGCTTCAGGAAAATACCACACAAAACCACAAGTATACTCAACCTCTACAGATTGCGAAGTAGATGCTGTGATAAATACCTTAGAGGGATTTAAACTCTTCCTGGTCAATAAAAGCAAAATTACTATAAGAGCTGATTGCGAAGCAATAGTGACTTATGGTAGCCAACAAATAAATATTGATAAAAAACCTCACAAAAGATGGC
Organism: Glycine max; assembly: GCF_000004515.6. NCBI lineage: Eukaryota > Viridiplantae > Streptophyta > Magnoliopsida > Fabales > Fabaceae > Glycine > Glycine max. The sequence goes on along the minus strand of NC_016090.4, from coordinate 30,041,542 downwards.
TTTTATTCCAAGATTATGTTTATCATAACGGAATAAAAATAAATTTTGAACACATAAAAGGAGTTCAGAATGTTGCTGCTGATATTCTTTCTCATTTTGCAAGGATACAACAAGATGAAGCCTTCTAAGGTCTCCTATCAAAACATAAAACAAAAAATGAAATTCGGCAATCAAGAATTGCTCGTACTTTCAAATGAGTTTCACTACCCAGGTAGAGAAGCCTTCAACGATAAATTTAATTGCCTTATTGATAATATTTGGAATATTCCAAAGCACACAAATAATAATGAGCAATTTGTCTATTCAGTAAAAAAGGCATAATTTGTGCCTTATACAATTTATGTATAGCAGATAAAATGAAGAAGGCCCTTGAGCCAGAAACCATGACCATAGTCATAAATGCTGACCAAACCAAAACCTGCCACAAAACCTACAAGGACTCAGTCAGCCCGAATGTCCCTGAACCAATAAACAGCTTGAGCCTAGACAACTTCAAGAAAATACAAAAACTACTATTTAGGGTACACAACAATCAAACCCAGATTTCAAGCCTTTACATAGGTGTGCATGCTTATTTCAACTAGAAATTTGGATGCACCAATAAAACCTCATTCTATGAAGACAAAACTAATTGTCCTTGCAAAATAAAATTCCTTTTCAGAAAAGCCAGATTAGACCTGGACCAGTTCAAGTCCTTCAGATATGAGGACTTGGCAATTTCCACAAAAAGTCTTCTGGACTTTGGATGTTTAGAATCAATCCTGATTCCTCCATTAGACAGATTTGAAGGGTTTAACCCCTCAATTAATGAAGCTATAAACCTAATACAGACATATATAATGGATTACATTTCCATCAAAATAATAACCTGCCCGAGCAATTTTTCTGCTCAAAATTATCCATGCCATGTTATGAAACTCTTACTAGAGGACCATAGAGGTTTTCTCTGTCTATTCAATGATGAATATGAGACTTGGGATGTACATGGTAACATACAGTACCAATACATCCTCATGAGGGCACAAATACAAGGGTACCAATGGTTCTTCTCAGATTCAGACAAAAGAGAGTTTGACCTGATAAGAGAAACCCATGACACAAAGCTCTTCCAGCCATCATACAATGAGAAGTTTTCATTCCTTTCCCAGTTGATCAAAACAATAAATTGGTTCAATTTTTCCAAAAAGATAAGAAAGATAAAGAGATCTATGAAGCTAGCGGATGTCATGGATAGCAAACTCCTCTTTTTCCATCCACTGATCTTTCTATGGAAGACTCATTAGACATTTTCTGCTCTGGAAACATCCAAGAAGAAAAAGAAAATGTTACTATTACAATGTCATCAAAGAGTTGATCAAAAGACAGAAGCATCTTGTCAAAATACAGTTGTAAAATTTAAGCAGGAATCTTTGCTTTTGTCGAGACTCTAACACTGAGTATATCCATAAATATGTATTGTAAAATGGGCCATGTGACAAAGTAAATGAATAGTAATTTTACTATTCTTGACTGATGGGGCCTTTTGCCGCTTTCTTTATGTTTTCTCTATATAAAGAGCCCCAGGGCTCAGTTGTCAGCATAATAGACAGATACTAGAAAACTAGTGATAGAATAATTGGGTACAAATTTGAAAATTATCAAATATTTTTAGAGTCTATCTAAACAAAGTGATCTTTATCCATTTCCTTTGTGTAGCGGTCAAATTATTATTCACGTCAACCAAATTTTTTGGTATACATACATGACTGACGTGTATCTAGAAAAAATGATACAATCATCAAATCATAATAAATTATAAGGAATCCATTAATTCAAAAAATTAACATTAATTACATATCTTTTTAGAGCCAACATCATTATCACCTTGCTTATGTTTTCTTATTTTTATGACCAATTGTTGCTTTTAGTTGATTGAATGAACAAGTAATTAGCTTTCAAATAAGAGAAATAAATACCAGCTAATTAGTATGCATTCAAAATTTTAACTATATCATTAGAACAAGTTTTATAATATATAAGCAAGTATATCATGATTAAATATTAAACGTAAATATGAAAGAAATGTATAACGACTCATCATTACATGAAACTAGAAAAAAAAAATATCAAAGTAAAAAACTTTATTTTTATTAATTAAAACTCTTTAATTAATTTAATTACTGAATGTACTTTTAAATCTTTTTCAAATTTCCAAGGACAAAACCTAGAGTCCAAAAACAACAAGATAAAATGACCCATTATGTAAAAACAGTTGAATTAGCCATGTGCATTATGGAAATGTAATCTATTATCAAAATATACAACATCAAAACAACACTTCACACCTTAGAACATACAAATATACATAAGCAATTCTAGAAAGGTAAACTTCTTAAACTTGTTAGTCAGATAACACTAGGCATCTCCAACACAAGGAAAATAAAAAAAAGAATTACATTTTTACGTCCATGCACATCCATCCATGATGCCTCTAAAAGACATATCAACCACCTAGCCATTTGTTCCCATGAACACAAAATTTGAGATCATTACAATCACAACCACACATGTTACATCACAAGAGTAAATTCACCAAAAATAAACATACTTACAAATTTTAAAACATCGATGATTAACAATCATACAAGTTTTATCACCTTTAAATCATCACACTGGAAAGTAGTTAAAATAATCCATTCATCACACATAAACACGACATTTCATTTTTAATCGTCATGAATCACCGTCAAGAATTAATCTTTAAATTTATTAATTTTATAACAAATTAGTTATTTCATTATTAAGTTAACTATGTAGAAAAAAAGGTGTTCAAAAACATACATTGCAGAATAAAAGGATCAATTTTGTATTTAAATTATATTATAAACAGATGACATATTAGAAAGTGTACCTATTGATGAGCTCTTCAAGCATAAAAATTCTTCAATAGTGTGAAGACTCTACGTGTATCCACACCGAGACTGACCTCTATTCGTCAACAACTTTGACAAATGGAAAAATAAGAATAGAGAAATGAATTTTGGGATCAGTTCAATGTGCAACCTAAGGCTCTATTTATAGCACACTAAGGATACCAAATTTCTGATCAAATCAAAATCATTATTGATGATATCTTTTTTTAAGCTATATTATTTTTTGTTATCTTTTATTGCTAACCATTTAGCAATTAAAATCAAAATAATAATTGACCAAGTCAAACTTGTATCTAGCCTCCTTTTCAACCCAAATTTCAAATACAAAATCATACATGTTTATTTCTCTTCTTTCACCAAATCTTTCATATTATTTATATTTTCAGTGCTAGCAAAAATATAATAATATTCCACCTTTTTTAAATCAATTAATCATTTGATCATATTTAATTCTCTAATTTAATTAATCATCAAATATTAAAATAATTTCTTTAATAGAGATTAGAACATTCGTTTGTGTGTGACCCCGTAGGCTCAATACTAATAATGACTTAAGAAACTCATTTCTTCTTTCATTTAATTTTTATGGCCAGGATATAATTTTATTCATAGAACTCAAACTCATTACCAAGAGTTGATGGATTCCTTCTTGATTAATCATTAATTCTACAGGTATTTAATCATATTCAATATCCATTCAACAGGTGCTCTAAAGCATTAGGTGTCCGAAATCAAAATACAACAAATAACTTGTTAATTACTATGACAATCTCAGGTCAAAGAAATCTATTATACCTCTTCTTGAGAATTTTTTATCGATAGTTTATGATAAATTTTAACCATTAGAAAATTTCAATTGAGTCAGTTCAATGATCACATCAACATGTGACTCATCTATACATGCAAATTAATAAATGAGATCTATTAATATTTATCCAATAACTACTATCACATATATATTAATCTATCTGGATTATTGATATCCTATTTACAATAATCCTATGATCAAGAATGGTTTAGATTAAAATTAGAACAAACTCATTTCTTATTATCATAATCTCTATTATAATAACAAGTCTTTAATTTTAATCAAGGACATTATCAAATGGACCATTTGGTCAAAATATGTTTGGACTTCTGGTGTGATCTTGGTTCCTTTGCTTGAGCAATAGTCTCATTATTGTCGCACAATAATGGGACCGACTCTTCTATTGAAGGAACCACACCAAGTTCAAATATGAAATTTTTCATCCAAATAACTTTTCTAGCAGCTTCACTTGCCGCTATATATTCTGCTTCAGTAGTTGAATCTTTTACCGTAGCTTGCTTGAAACTTTTCCAACTTATTGCAGCACCAAGTGAAAACATATCCTGATATGGATTTTCTATCATCTTTTTCTGATGCAAAGCTTGTATCAGTATAACCCTTCAGTTTCAATTCAGAGTCTCCATAAATGAGGAATTGGTCTTTAGTTCTTCTTAAGTACTTAAGTATGGCCTTAACCACTTTCCAATGTTCCTCACTGCACTAGCATATGGTACTCTACTCATGCGTTCTCTTTCTTCAGGAGTTGTTGGACAATTCTCCCTACCAAGAGTAATTCCAACACCTATAGGCAAATAGCCTCGTTTGGAATTATCCATGTTATATCTCTTTAAAATAGTATCAATGTACATAGATTGGGAGAGTCCAAGCAACCTTTTAGATCTATCTCTATAAATCTTTATACTTAGAATATAGACTGCTTCTCCCAAATCCTTCATGGAGAATTGTTCTGGTAGCCAAATCTTTGTGCCTTGCAATGTTGGTATGTCATTTCCAATTAGTAATATGTCATCTACATATAACACTAAGAAAATAATTGCACTCCCACTGACCTTTTTGTAAACACATGGCTCTTCCTCACATTTAACAAACTCGAACTTTTCGATTGTCTTATTAAAATGAATGTTCCAACTTCTAGAAGCTTGTTTCAATCCATATATAGATCGTTGCAACTTGCAAACTTCATTACAACCAACCAATAATGTGAATCCTTCAGGTTGTGTCATGTACACTTCCTCTTTCAACTCACCATTAAGGAAAGCTGTTTTCACATCCATTTGCCATATCTCATAATCATAGTATGTTGCTATGGCAAGTAGAATCCGAATTGATTTGAGCATTGCCACAAGAGAAAATGTTTCGTCATAATCTATTCCTTCTTGTTGACGATATCCTTTAGCAACAAGGTGAGCTTTGTAGGTCTCGACCTTTCCATCTGCTCCAATCTTTTTCTTGTAAACCCATTTACAACCAATTGGTTTTATATCCTTTGAAGATTCAACTAAAGTCCATACTTTGTTGATCTTCATTGATTCTATTTCAGATTCCATGACTTTTTGCCATTTGTTGCAATCCGAGCTTCTCATGACCTCTTCATAGCTCTTAGGGTCATCATCATTATGATAAGCCTCATTTGACATGTCATCTTGCACAATTAAGTTTAATTTAACAGGTGCACGATGCATTCAAGTAGATCTTCTAAGAGGTTCTTGTGTTGGGTTCAAAGGTTGTTGCAATTGTTCTAAGATTGGTTCATTAACTTCTTGAACAATGACTTGTTCTTGAACAGTAGCTGATTCTTGAGCCATAATCGTTTGAGTTGCAGAGCTTTGTCCTAATTTCAAAACATCAAAGAAAGACTTCTCAATTTCCATCTCATGTTCTTGAGTTATGTTATCATTGGTGACTTGAGTCTCATCAAGTTCAATTTCTTTACCATGGTTTCCTTCTACAAGAAACTCTCTTTCCAAAAAGGTTGTTCCTCTTGCCACAAACACTTTATGGTTAGAAGATTGGTAGAAATAATATCCCATTGTTTCTTTAGGATAACCAATGAATCTACAATTATCAGACCTTGCCTCAAGTTTATTTGTTTGCAATCTTTTAACATAAACAAGGCAACCCCAGACCTTGATGTCTTGGTTTCTTTCCTTTCCATATCTCATATGGAGTTGTAAAGACTGCTTTTGTAGGAACTTTAATTAGCAAGTAGGCTACTGCTTCTAAAGCATATCCCCATAAGTTTAATGGAAGATCGGTGAACCCCATCATGGATCTAACCATATCTAGTAAGGTTCGATTTCTTCTTTCAGATACACCATTGTGTTGTGGTGTTCCCGAAGGTGTCCATTGGGAGAGAATCTCATTCTCCTTTAGATAGTCAATAAAGTTATCACTAAGATATTCTCCTCCTCTATCAGATCTAAGCATTTTGATACTCTTACCAATTTGTTTTTCAACTTCATTATGAAATCTTTTAAAAATTTCAAATGATTCAGATTTATGTTTCATAAGATACAAAAATCCATATCTAGACATATCACCAGTGAAGGTGATAAAATAAGAATATCCTCCTTTGACTTGAATCTTCATGGGCCCACAAACATCTGTATGAATTAGTCCCAATAACTCAGAAGCTCTTTCTCCACTTCCAATAAATGGAGATTTAGTCATTTTTCCTTTGAGACAAGATTCACAAGTTTCATATGATTCATAATCATAATTATCAAGGTAACCTTCCTTGTGCAACTTGTTAATTCTTTTCTCGCCAATGTGACCTATCCTACAATGCCAAAGATATGTTTTATTTACTTGATTATCTCTTTTTCTTTTGAAACTAGAAGAAACATGCATAATTGAGTTATGATTCACATCGAGTAAGACATAAATGTTGCATTGGAGATAACCATTCACATATAAATCATCATCATGATAAATTGACCAAATGTTATTATTAAAGATAATGCGAAAACCTCGCTTGTCCAACATGGAAATTGAAATAATGTTTCAAACAAATTTCAGAACATAATAACAATTTTCCAATACTAGTACTTTGCCAGTAGGCATTATTAAAGAAATTGATCCTAAAGCTAAGGCGACAACATTTGCTCCATTCCCTACTTGTAGATTTATTTCTCCTTTCTTCAACCATCTAGTTATCTGTAGTCCCGCAACATATTGCAAATATTAAAACTACTGCCTATATCTAATACCCACATTGAAGAATCAATGACAGTTAAAGAAATCATGAAAACATTTTTCATTAATGTCTTACCTTGTTTCTTGTTTTTTAAAGAATCAAGATACTTCTTACAATTTCTCTTCCAGTAACCTTTCTTCTTATAGAAGAAACATTCAACATTAGTTTGGTCAATCTTGTTCCTTTTGTTCTTGGGTTTGGTCATACCACCCTTAGGTCAAAGATGCTTCCTTTTTGGTACTTTGCCTTTCTTCTTGGAGCTCTTTTTTAATTGCAATGACAGTTCCTTTCTTCTTCTCAGTAGCAATTTGATTCTCATAATCAATTAGTAGATTAAGCATTTCATGCAAGTCACAACTCATCTTATTCATGCTGAAATTCACAATAAATTGTTAAAATGAATCAGAAAGTGATTACAGAATCAAATCTTGAGAAAGCTCTTTCCCATGAGTGCACCCCAACTTCTTAAGTTGTTCTATGAGATCAATCATCTTAAGAACATGGGGACCAACCTTTTCATTTGCAGCAAGTGAGGATCTAAACAGGGTCTTAGATAACTGAAATCTAGCCGTCCTGCTTTGACCACAGTACATCTTCTTAAGATGTTCGACGATCTCATAAAGCCTCTTAAAAAATTATGAGTGAACCACTTGGTTATCAAGTAGTTTCTCATACACATTCTAAGACAATGTATTATATACATTTTCAAATCAAAATAAGAAATATCATATCACATAAGTTCCTGGTTGTCAGGTCAATACTATTGATATCAATAAATTAATTTTAATACTTCCCTAGGTTGTCTAGGCGCTCAGCATATAATTAATTTCAAAAACATGCATCTTATGCGAGAAAAAAAATTGCACAAAAAATAATTATTAATTATTATTAATCATTAAAAAATTACATCGTATGTCTCAATTTATCTTTTTTCTATAAGCCCTCTGGTAACCAGGTCGTTCCTCATGATTAAACAATTTAATATGTAAGATAAATCAGATGATAAACCTATTTATCATTTAGATATATAAAAATTATATAATTACACACATAGCATAATTTTTTCTCTCTCAAATAATTGAACGAGATACAGTGCTTAAAGTGCATACCTCTCTGATATCACATATCCTAATGTAGCGTCTGTTGATTAAATTAATATCTAGCAATTTGAAAATAAAAGAATTAATTACAAATTGCTCAAAATTGAAGGAAAGGTTCAATCTTTTAAAAGGAATCCAAATAAAATAAAAAATCTTTATTTTCCTTTATAAGAAAATACCAACGTATATGATATGGAACACCTCTAGCAAATCAAGCACCGTATTAACAACCAATTGCAAACATTCCACCGATTCAAAACAACATTCACGCAACAAAATTACAAATTGCACAAAAAATAATAATTTAATTTGACAATGTAATCATGCAATCATTACAGACAACATTACGTGTAAGTAAATAAAAATTGAAACTTTTTTCAAATTTTTGTATAATATAATTTAAATACAAAAGACCCATGACTCTGATACCAATTGTAGAAAAAAAGGTGTTCAAAAACATACATTGCGAAATAAAAGGATCTATTTTGTATTTAAATTATATTATAAACAGATGACATATTAAAAATTGTACATGTTGATGAGCTCTTCAAGCATAAAAATTCTTTAATAGTGTGAAGACTCTATGTGTATCCACACCGAGACTGACCTCTATTCGTCAACAACTTTGACAAATGGAAAAATAGGAATACAGAAGTGATTTTTGGGATCAGTTCAACATGCAGCCTAAGGCTCTATCTATAGCACGCTAAGGATACCAAATTTCTGATCAAATCAAAATTATTATTGATAGTATCCTTTTTTAAGCTATATTATTTCTTGTTGCATTTTATTGCTAACCATTTAGCAATTAAAATTAAAATAGTAATTGACCAAGTCAAACTTGTATCTAGCCACCTTTTCAACCCAAATTCCAAATACAAAATCATACATGTTTGTTTCTCTTCTTTAACCAAATCTTTCATATTATTTATATTTTAAGTGCTAGCAAAAATATAATAGTATTCCACCTTTTTTAAATCAATTAATCATTTGATCATATTTAATTTTCTAATTTAATTAATCATCAAATATTAAAATAATTTCTTTAACAGAGATTAGAACACTCGTTTGTGTGTGACCCCGTAGGTTCAATACTAAGCCGGTAATATATTAATCAAATTAATATACTAATCAAGGTAGGCGTCTAGCAACACTCCTTAACGTCCGGATAACATGAAGTAACATTTTACTTTCAGGAACCATTAGAAGAGTAGTGTAATAATTTCTTCCATCTTTATAGCTCTGGGTTAACTCTAGAGTATGGTATTACTGTCAAACCCTTTTAAGTTAACTCATAATGACTTAAGAAACTCATTTCTTCTTTCATTTAATTTTCGTGGCCAGGATATAATTTTATTCATAGAGCTCAAACTCATTACCAAGAGTTGATGGATTCCTTCTTGATTAATCATTAATTCTACATGTATTTAATCATATCCAATATCCATTCAACAAGTGCTCTAAAGTATTAGGTGTCCAGAATCAAAATACAACAAATAACTTGTTAATTATTATGACAATCTCAAGTCAAAGAAAACTACTATACCTCTTATTGAGAATTTTCTATTGACAGTTTATGGTAAATTTTAACCATTAGAAAATTTCAATTGAGTCAGTTCAATGATCACATCAACATGTGACTCATCTATACATGTAAATTAATAAATGAGATCTATTAATATTTATCCAATAAATACTATCACATATATATTAATCTATCCGGATTATTGATATCCTATTTACAATAATCCTATGATCAAGAACGGTTTAGATTAAAATTAGAACAAACTTATTTCTTATTATCATAATCTCTATTATATTAACAAGTCTTTAATTTTAATCAAGGACATTATCAAATGGACCATTTGGTCAAAATATGTTTGGACTTCTGGTGTGATCTTGGTTCCTTTGCTTGAGCAATAGTCTCATTATTGTCGCACAATAATGGGACCGACTCTTCTATTGAAGGAACCACACCAAGTTATTAGTATTTTATCATTAATATTGCATTATTAATAATGGGACCGACTCTTCTATTGAAGCATAAAAACATGTTATAAATTTATATATTGTATTATTAATATTGCATTATTAGTATTTTATTATTTATATTTTTTTAGTTATATAATCTTATTTATTTTTTATTTAAATTTTATTATTTATAAATAATAAAACATAAATAGGATCATATAAATAATAAAATAGTTATTGTTTGGCAATAGAAAATAGTTTAGAAAACTTATCTTCTTCTTTGTTCACACTATTAGTGTCCATGCTAGTTGTATAAGTTATTTCCTCAACTCCTTTGATGTTTTTAATATTCATAGCACTTCCAAGATCATGTAACATATCATGAACCCCATCATTGCAATTATTCTGATCATCATCATCAAATTTATTAGACTCACTAATCACTTCTCCATGATGCTTCCATATAACATAGTCCTTTTTTATCCCATTTATCACCAAGTGTTAGTACATAACTTTTCGACCACAAAAAAAGATCATTTATGCATTTTCTACATAGACAACAAAGTAACTTTACTTTTTCAAAACTATTGAATGCAAAATCAAGAAATTCTTGAACTCCTTCATCGTATGGAGGAGCTGTCCTATTAGTTAATTGCATCCAACTTTTATTTCACTCCATATCTATCAAAGAAAAAAGTAGTAAAGGATGAAAAAGATGAAGAGAAAAAAATTCAATTTTAGGATTAAATCTTATGCATTTTGATGTACTTAACATAAATAAATCCATTGGTAAAAATTCACCAAAGAAATTGGAATTTTGTTTTTTCTTATCTTGGTTAGTTTTTATCTTTCCTAATTTTTCTCAATATCTTTTTATCTTTATCTCTTTTGCTTTATTAATAACTATTATTTTATCATTTTTATATATTTGTTGTCATTTTATGTTAACTATTATTACTCATTATTTAATTGGTTCAAATAAATGTGTATTTTAGAAAAAATATTTTTGACAAAATTGCGTTATAAGAAAAAATGTTAATCCAAAAATAAAATAATAATTAAATTTTAAGTAAATAATTTGATTTTTTTGTACTTTTTAATTTTTTTAATACATAATATTTATTTAGTCTAATTACATTATAACATTTTAACGATAATTATAAATTTTATACATTAAATTAGACTTATGTAATGCACGTAATAAACTAATAGTCAGAAAAAAATATATATTTAATAAATTAATTATGATGATAAAGTTATCTTGATTAAGAAAATAACATTATCAATATTTTAAAAATTGTTAAAAGGTAATTTATCACATTAACTTTAATTATTTAGATTTATCTTTTCTTTTAAACCGACTAAAAAGTTCAATTTTAGTTTTTATTTAATTATCTAAATTTATAGTTTTTGTTAAATATTTTTTAACTTATTGCACTTTGAGCGTTATAAATTATCTTATATTTTTTATGCTTATATAGTATTTAATGCTTTCTTAATTTTTTTATACAATTTTATTAATTATTTCTTTATATTATCTTATTAGAGTGTTTTTAACTGTCATGTTTATCTTTATGTAAAATTCAAATTAAATCTGTATAATAGAATGTATTAGTTGATTTTTTTTAGAAAAACACAAAATAACTACTAATGATTTTATCCTCTTCAGGCGGATTAAGGTGAGAATTCAGTTTCCACATTTATAGTTGTTTTTGTTTTTTTTTTCTCTCCAACTAACAAAATTTGATTTTGTGTTATCTTTTAACAAAAGATAGTTTGAATTTAAATTTAAGATAAAACTTATCCCAGTGGTTTTGCCTTGTTGGCTATAAAAAATATCAATATCATACAATAATTATAAAAAACGATATAGTTTATTATATACAAATATTGCATACAAATACAAAATATTATATGTGAATGCATGTTTTATTTTTTTGGAGGAAATTAAAATATTGTTAATTTTAATGTTTAGATAAGTTAAAATTAAAAATTGATAGGCTTTTGAGAAAGCCAACAAGATTAATTATTGTTAAAGAAATTGAAATTTTTTTCACATTTAAAGTTTTTTTTATCTCCTTTATTCATGGACCGAATGTCGTCACTCATAGAAACAGTTCTCGGGGCCTATCCTCTAAAGTTGTTGTAACAAAAAAAATGTTATGTAATATAAAACCTACCCTTTTAAGTTAATTGATGGAATACTTCAATATTATCAAAATTTATTTCAAATAGCATTTTTCTCCATTTTTTTTGGTCATGTGGTTGATATAAGAAGAACTAAAAGGTCATCGATGTAAATAAAATCTAAATAAAAATATAATATTTTTTAATTAATATTTATTTTGGAATTTTTTTACCTAGACTAAAGTCTGAAGTTCTGGAAATTGGACAGCACAGGTAATAGTAAAAAAAGATTTAATTACTCATTTAGTGTTTATAATTTTTAAATTTGTTCCTTTTAGTCTCCATAGTTAATAAATGGATTTTGTAGTCATTAAAAGTCCCTACCGTAAAAAATCTTTAACTAACATAGTTAAAAAAAATTAATTGCCTAAACCTTTTGAAAATTAAAATGTAAATTTCAGGGATTAAAAAAAATTCACTTATTAAATTTTAGGGACTAAAATATTCACTTAAAAAAAAGTTTGGAAACTATAAGGACTAAGTGAATAATTAAAACTAAAAAAATATCTATAAAGACCCCTACGAAGGCTTAAGTCATTAAAAACTCCACACAAAAATTAGAGATAATAAATACATATCTTTCGCAATACGCAATTATGCCTAAATTCTTTCGTATTTCATACTAATGCTATGCTTTCAGTACCATTCTTCAATCAATATCATTAACTATGATATGCTAGCTAGTAATCAAGTAGAGTTTTTTTTTTTTTTTGTGTGGGTAGATGCACCCATGTATAGTATTCTTATAGTAGTTGAGCATGAGCAAATAATTAGGAAAGAAACTTAGATAAAGGAGGAAGTTATAACTTCTCCGTTATTAATTAACTTCTCTCACCCACTCATTTCTTAAACTCTCAATTCTCTCAAAAAGTTTAAAAAATAACTATAAAAAACCACCTGTAAACCTTCACCTACCTAAGTCCAAACCAAAAAACACCCCACACACACAAAGAAGCTAAGGAACCAGAAATCTTCCCTCATAGTGGAGAAGGACAAAATAATGCCAAAGATTGAAGGTTTCAAGTATGAGGAACTTAGAATGTGAAAATTTGTAGAGAATCAAACAGAAAATAAAAGCTTTAGGGTTGTCCAAATTGGCCACCATTTTCAAGGATAAAATTCAAAGGATAAGAAAAAGGATAAAAAGAAGTTCAATGATGATGATGAAGACTATGTACGGGCGACTTGGATCAAATTTTTCAAGTGAAAATTACGAGCACGACAAACATGATGAGTTTGCCACTATAAATGATCTTCAGTTACGGAAAAGGAAGGTAACTCTTGAAATTTTTTCAATATAATGCTAATATACATTATTTTGTTAATAAATGAGTGGAGTGGTTTGGTGAGTCAGAGTAAGATATACATTGTGTGTATTAATGATCTAGGCAACTTTTCAATACAAGAAACAATTTAGTTAAAAACAATGTACCCGTGTAACATGTGAGGTCTTTCTTTTCCATAGGAAATTGACTTCATTTTCTTGATCTATCTACATCTTGCTTGAAAAAAATTCTCAATAAAATTCACTCTTGCTAAAAAAGAATTAGTTAGTGATTAATTGTGTTGTAAGGGTATCATTTGATGCTAGGAAGTTGAATTGGTTAATTTTAAATGCAAATTGTATATATGTTGTTTATGAATTGATCTATTCTTTTAAGGTTGAAAAAATTGAGCCATAATTTTTTCATTAAATATTCAGACTTTCTTGATTTATTATATTTATCGTTTATATTAGACACAAGTTTAACTTATATTTTATTTCTTATTTTTATGATTAATCATTGTAATTGATAGATGGTGAAATAATTGATATTGAATTCTAAAAGAATCTATAATGATCTATCCATACACCACTCTTGAGAAAGAAGTGAAGGAGTCTATAGTGCATTCACACAAAGGAAACATTATAGATCATTATAGACTCCTTCACTTCTTTCTCAAGAGAGTGGTGTATGGATGGATCATTATAGACTCTTAAGAATTTAATATCGATAATTTCACCATCTATCAATTACAATGATTAATCATAAAAATAAGAAATAAAATATAAGTTAAACTTGTGTCTAATATAAACTATAAATGTAATAAATCAAGAAAGCCCAATATTTAATGGAAAATTATATCTCAATTTTTTCACACCTAAAAGAATAGATCAATTCATAAATAACAAACATTATAGATCATTATAGACTCCTTCACTTCTTTCTCAAGAGAATGGTGTATGGATGGATCATTATAGACTCTTTAAGAATTCAATATTGATGATTTCACAATTTATCAATTACAATGATTAATCATAAAAATAAGAAACAAAATAAAAGTTAAACTTGTGTCTAATATAAACTATAAATGTAATAAATCAAGAAAGCCCGAATATTTAATGGAAAATTATATCTCAATTTTTTTCAAGCCTAAAAGAATAGATCAATTCATAAACAACATAAATACAATTTAAAATTAAAATTAACCAATTCTCCAAATTTAACTTCCTAGCATCAAATGATACACTTAAGACACAATTAATCACTAACTAATTTTTTTTAAGCAAGAGTGAATTTCATTGAGAATTTTTTTAAGCAAGATGTAAATAGATCAAGAAAATGAAGCCAATTTCCTGTGGAAAAGAAAGACCTCACATCTTACACGGGTACATTGTTTTTAACTAGATTGTTTCTTGCATTGAAAAGTTGCCTAGATCATTAATACACAATATATAACTTACTCTCAATCACCAAACCACCCCACTCATTTATTAACAAAATAATGTATATTATCATTATATTGAAAAAATTTCAAGTGTTACCTTTCTTTTCCATGACTCAAGGTCATTTATAGTAGCAAACTCATCATGTTTGTCGTGCTCGTAATTTTCACTTGAAGAATTTGATCCAAGTCGTCCGTACATAGTCTTCATCATTGTCATTGACCTTCTTTTTATCCTTTTTCTTAACCTTTTGAATTTTATCCTTGAAAATGGTGGCCAATTTGGACAACCCTAAAGCTTCTATTTTTGCTTGATTGTCTACAATTCTCCGTGTTCTAAGTTCCTTATACTTGAAACCTTGAACCTTTGACATTATTTTCTCCTTCTCCACTATGTAGAAGGAATGAAGGAGTAAGCCATTTAGAAATTTTTTCCATAAAAAAATATTCTAGTTTAATACTAAGTATATAAGAATACAATAAATACATATATATTTAAGAACCAAAACATGAAAATAAATTACTATTCATAAAACCATATATTAACATTTGAGAGGAAAATCATATACCTCATCATCTCGTTTAAGAAAGGCAATTTTTTCCTAATGGTAATAGGGATCCTAACTAACTCACGCTATCATAACTTGATTAGTTGATTCATGTAAAATTTGAAAACAATTGATTCAGCAGGCCAATAAAAAAAAGTAGAGAAAATCATTAGTAATAAAAATTATTCATTAAGCAACAATGAGAACAAAGTAGAATTGCAGTAGGGGTAAGGCAAGCGACATGAGTTGCATGTGTAGTGTGATCTAATTACAATAATGAATGAATAGAATTTCATATGAAAAAATCAATAATGCAAACAAAAAGCACATATCTTGTATTTCCTCTCTCCTTCTCTTTCGATTACAAATCCTTGACCTTTTGAATAATTTTTTCTTGGGCAGAACAAAAAAAAAGCTACAAAACCAGAAGTTACAGAAACTAAATTTTGACCCATTATTTTCCCCCTTGTTTTTTTTTAATAAGTTTCATTCCCCACGTGTACTCTCTCATGAGTTCTTTAGATGTATGGAGGTGGGCAACAGAACGGTGTTGAACGTGTTGTTGAACACTCAAAGTATAGTAAGTTAAAAAATATCTAAAAATAACCGTAAATCTAGATAACCTAATTTTTTTTAAAAAAACTACCCCTGCACTGTTATATTTTAGCACCTTCCCTTATCCCACCTTCAACAATGTTGTTTCATTTATCCCTTCATGTTTAGAATATTTTTTCTTGGAAGAAGCACCGAGAATTATTGAACAATTAATTATTGTATGATATTAATGTTTTTTTATAACCAACAATTGTTTAAATTTAAAATGATAATGTAAAGAGATAATGAGGAAAACATCTGGAGTAAGTATTATTTTAAATTTAAATTCGATCTATCTTTTGTTAAAAGATAACACAAAATAAAAAAAAATAAAAAAACTACAAATGTGGAAATTGAATTCTCACTTAATAAGTTTAAAGCTACAAAATTAGAAATTACGTAATCTAAGTTTTGACCCACTTTTTATGTGATAAGTTTCATTCCTCACTTGTGCTCTCTCACGAGTTCTTAAGATGTACAAAGAGAGTGGGCAATAGGACCGTGTTGAACGCTCAAAGTGTAATAAGTTGAAAAAATATCTAAAAATAACCATAATTTAGATAATTATATAAAAACTAAAACTAAACTTTTAGTCAGTTTAAAAGAAAAGATAAATCCATATCATTAAAGTTAATGTGATAAATTATCTTTTAACAATTTATTGATAATGTTATTTTCTTAATCAAGATAACTTTATCATCATAATTAATTTATTAAATATATATTTTCTTAGACTATTATTTTATCACATGCATTACATGAGTTTAATTTAATGTATAGAGTTTATAGTTATCGTTAAAATATTATAATGTAATTATACTAAATAAATATTATGTATTAAAAAAATCTTTTAACAAGTAGAAAAAAACAAAATATTTACTTAAAATTTAATTTTTATTTTATTTTTGGATTAAATTTTTCTCTTATAACGCAATTTTTTCATAAATATTTATTTAAAATACATATTTATTTTTAACCAATTAAATAATGAGTAATAATAGTTAACATAAAATGACAACAAATCTATAAAAATGATAAAATAATAGTTATTAATAAAGCAAAAGAGATATAGATAAAAACATATTGAAAAAAATTAGGAAAGATAAAAACTAACCAAGATAACAAAAATAAAATTCCAATTTCTGTGGTGAATCTTTACCGATGGGTTTATTTATGTTAACTACATCAAAAAGCACAAGATTTAACATTGAAATTGAATTTATTTCTCTTCATCTTTTTCATCCTTTACTACTTTTTGTTGAATAGATATGGAGTTAAATAAAAGTTGGATGCAACTAACTGATAGGATGACTCCTTTGTATGATAAAAGAGTTCAAGAATTTCTTGATTTGCATTCATTAGTTTTGAAAAAGGAAAGTTACTTCATTGTCCTTGTAGAAAATGCAGAAATGATTTTTTTGTAGTTGGAAAGTTATGTATGAACACTTGATCATAAATGGGATAAAAAGGAACTATGTTATATGGGAGCAAAGTTATGTACGAACACTTGATCATAAATGGGATAAAAAGGAACTATGTTATATGGGAGCATCATGGAGAAGTGATTAGTGAGCTTAATGAATTTGATGATGATGATCAGAATAATTACAATGATGGGGTTCGTGATATGTTACATGATCTTGGAAGTGCTATGAATATTGAAAACAGGAGCTGAGGAAATAACTTATACAACTAGCACGAACACTAATAGTGTGAACAAAGAAGAAGATAAGTTTTTTAAACTATTTTTTATTGTCGAACAAGAACTATATCCCGGTTGTGAGAACTTCTCTAAGCTATCATTTATTGTTCAACTATTAAATATCAAATGTCTCTTTGGCTTAAGTGGGAAAGCAATTGACGTCTTGCTTTCTTTGTTGGCAAAAGAATTTCCACAGGGAATTCCTGTGTCTTACTATGAGGCTCAAAAATTTGTTCATAAACTTGGGCTAGATTATGTTAAAATAGATGCTTGCTTGAATGATTGCATCCTTTCCCGAGGTGATTATTTGGAATCTACATCTTGTCTAACTTGTACTACTTCTCGTTATGAAGATCCGAATAAAAAATTGCCCCACAAGGTTTTGCGGTATTTTCCTCTAGCACCAAGGTTACAAAGGTTATACATGACTTCACAAATTGATACAAAGATGAGGTGGCACAAAGATAGAAAATATGAAGATGGGCAATTGAGACATCTAGCTGATTCGATTACTTGGAAAACTCTTGACTCAAAATATCCATCTTTTGCGGTAGATCCACGTAATGTAAGGCTTGGATTGACTAGTGATGGTTTTAATCCATTTGGAATTATAAGCCCTTCAAACAATATTTGGCCAGTAGTTTTAGTTCCTTTTAACTTACCACCTTGGATGTGCATGAAAGATACTTTTTTCATTATGTCACTACTTATTCCAGGTCCTACGGCTCTTGGAAATGATATTGATGTGTATTTACAACCTTTACTTGAAAAGCTGAAGGAATTATGGGAGAAAGATGTAGTGTCATATGATACATCAACCGAAGAAACATTCAGGTTATATGCATCAATTTTTTGGACGACTAATGATTATCCGGCATATGGAAATCTATCAGGATGAAGCACTAAAGGGTGATATGCTTGTCCTTGTTGTAACATGGATACATGGTCTTTATGGTTAGTAAATAGAGAAAAATTTTCTTATATGGGAAGTCATCGATTTTTGCCACATGATCATTCTTGGAGAAATAATGCAAAAGCATTTGATGGCAATAAAGAAAATAATCTGCCCCTAAACCATTGTTCAAGGATGAAATAATTAAACAATATCAACATTTTGACTAGAATAGTATTTTTATTTGCGTATCCTAAATTTCAATTGACAGCTATTTACGGTGTATATTAATTTATTAGTTGACACTCATTCAAATAAAATTATTTTAACGTTAATTTAAATAAAATTTAAATTCGCTTTTAAATTAACAACGACAAATTAGTTATATTAATTTATAGGTTTAGTTATCTATTATATTTACCTATTTAAAAAAATTACAAAATTAATGTAACTATATTTTAACTTGTGAATTGCTTATCAAATTCAATTCTTAAATTTTATAATACAACAAATAATATCAATAAGAACATAATCTTATTCCATTAAATGAGATTACCTGTATAAATCGCACAATATTATTTGGCTCATTTCAAAACTATTTTTTTAATTTTATAATATTTATAATTATAATTAATTATATAATTAAATCTAACCAAAATTTGAATTTTTTAAAAAATTTATAATAGTTAGCATTATAATTAATTATATGATAAAGGATAACTCTAACCAAAATTTTAACTTTTCAAAAATTTTCTTATAATTAGAATTGTAATTAATTATATAATAAATAAATTTAAATCTTTTTAATGCAATAAAATTTTAAACTTACTTATTATACCAACTCTGTAACCATAATATATTGTTAGCGTAATAAAATTTAAACACACTTAGTTGGTCAATTTTAGTTATATTAATTCAAATTCATTCAAAATTCAATTTTTTAAATATTGATTGAAGAATAACATATAAATCAAATTAAAAGATACTAGTCAAGAGTTTGTGTCTCTCTAAATTTTTTAAATAATAATAATGAAATAAAAAGAAAGAAAAATAAGAAGTTAAATTTTTTTAAAGATATGAAAAAAGAATTAATAGTGGGTAGTTATAAAAGATAGCATAAGTATAGAAATGTGGACACCAAAAAGTGATTACACAAAATGTTATCCCCTTTATACATTATTATAGATAAAATATAATGAAAAATTATTGTAATATTAATTATTTTAAAAATGAAATTTTTAATAATTAGTATTTTATTAGGTGAAAATGGATCATAGTTATACATAAGTTTAGTTAAATTTTAATTTAAAATCTTTAAAGATCGAATTCATTGAACATATAAGTTTATATATATATATATATATATATATATATATAATTTTATATCAAATTCTAATATTTTTTTTAAATGTTAGATGAAGTTTTGACATAATTTAGATGTCATGCATATTGAAAAAAATATTTGTGACAACATAATAGGAACACTAATGAATCTTGAAAGGAAGACAAAAGACTGTCTAAAGTCTAGTTTTGATCTAGAGTGTATGGGTATTCGACTTGAGCTTCATGCTACCATGGTTGAAGAAGGTAAATATACATTTCAACATGCATGTTACACTATGTCATCTCAAGAAAAACACGCCTTTTGCCAATTTTTAGTTAAGTTAAAGGATGTTTGTGACAACATAATAGGAACACTAATGAATCTTCAAGGGAAGACAAAAGACTGTCTAAAGTCTTGTTTTGATCTAGAGTGTATGGGTATTCGACCTGAGCTTCATGCTACCATGGTTGAAGAAGGTAAATATACATTTCAACATGCATGTTACAGGAAAAACACGCCTTTTGCCAATCATCCAATATTTCTTGATTCATAGATGTCCAAGATGGAAAAATATCTGGGATGAAATGTCATGATTCCCATAGGTTTTTACATTGTTATCTCTCACTAGCAAGACGTGGTGTTCTGCGAAAGGAAGTTTGTGAGACATTGATTGAATTTAGTTTCTTTTTTAGAGAGTTATGTTCTAAGACATTGAGTTTCAAGAAATTGGACTTGCTACAAAGAACAATAGTTCTAACCTTATGCAAGTTAGAGAAAATATTTCCTCCTTTTTTGAGATAATGGTTCATTTTCCTGATAGCTGTTAATTATGAGTATATTTTGGAGTTAAATTATATAGAAATTTGTAATTTTTCTCTCTTGATTCTTCCTTTTTGAGCAAATAATTGTTAAATTAACATCATTTAAGTTTTTGTGCAGAGAATATTAAAAGTGATGAATTTATGATACTTGGTGAGTAAAATAAAGCTCAAGAAAGCAAGGAAAATTAAGGAAAACAAGACTAATTAAGGAAATGAGGCTGATTAAGGAAAGAAAACTAATTAAGGAAAAGAGGCTAATCAAGGAAAGGAAACTAATTAAGGAAAGCATGACTAATTAAGGAAAGGAGAATAATTAAGGAAAACAAGACTAATTAAGAAAAGCAAGCTAATTAAGGAAAGTAGGCTAATATAAATCACAAAATAGAGGAGTTTTAGTTAAAGGTGATGAAAATGCAAGTAATTTAGATTATTTTGGTGTCTTAGCAAATATTATTGAATTGAGTTACTCTAAATTGAGTTACTCTAGTGGAAACAATGTTGTTTTGTTTGTTTAAATGTGATTGTTGGGATGTGTCCTCCAAGAAAGAATATTGGATTGAGAAATATGGATTCTTTCTTCTTAATAGTAATCGTAAACTAAGGACTAATGAGCCATATATGATAGATGACTATCCAAGAAGGAAGAGTTTGACTTAGGTGAGCTCAATATGGATGGACCAATCACTTGAGCAAGGAGCAAGAGATTTCAAGAAGAGCTTGACAAGAGACTAAACTCTCTCATGGAGGAGAGAGAAGAAGAAGTGAAGTTCATCTATTTTAGCCAATTTTTAGAATACAATTTATTTTCGTTTTTAATTATATTTTTGGACTTATAACGGATTGCTGTCTTTCTTATTGTTATTTTTAAGTCTTCCCATTATTAAATTAGTTATTGGGCCTTGGGCCTAATTTAGGATTATTAGCCGGAGTTATAACTAGACTCCTTAAATACTTTGTTGACAGTATTTATGAAATTTTTAGATTAGACACAGTTAAGAGAGTACCTCTCTTGGTTGTATGAAACCTTACGTTCTTATCAAAGAATTCTATTTTTTGTGGGGAGTCATCCTCAACTTATCAATCTCCCAAGATTGTAGCTTTGTTCTCTCCATCTTCTTCTCTAATTCTGCTTTATCCTTTTATTTTTCCCAATTTCATAGAGCCCCAAATTGGTTCCCCAGTTTGTTGATGCTAAAAATTGGATCCGCAAATCAGGGTTTCATCAATTGGTACCAAAGCTTTGGTTCTTGAGTAAGGTGTTATCTATCCTTTGTGTTTTGTGTTTCATGTGCGTTTCCTCCTTTGTTTGTTCTCTCACTTTTTTGTTTAACTATATATTATTATTTCATCTTCCTTTATTTTATTTCTTTGAGTTTATCTTTCTTTTCTGAACTATATCTAGTATAAATATCTTATCTTTTTTTTTATATAAATATAGCATTAAAATTCATGCAAAAAAAGGAAAGAAAGAAGTTAAAAAAAGGAAGAAATCTAGTTTTCAGATTTGGAGACAAAATTCTGTTATAGTCTAGATTTGAATTTTCCCAATCACATATTTGCATTCAAATTTGAATTGTGTCCCCAAAAAAAAGTGCAGAGATAAAAAAAGGAAGCAAAAAAAAAAAAACGCAAAAAAAAATTGCATTCATAGTCTTTCTTGTTTTTACATACTTCAATTTCAAAAAAAAAAAAATTGTGTCTTGTTGGTTATTTACATCTAGTATAGTTCAATTTTTGGACAATCCTTTTCTTCATTCTGGAGTTTTTTAGTTTGTCTTCCTTGACATTTCTTTTGAGTATTCCTTTCATTATTTTTGTTTGTCTTTAAAATTCCTTAGTTTTCTCTTAGAGTATTTCTTTTCTTAGCTTCTTGAGTTGAGTTTTGAGTTGTGACATATTTTACATTGAATACTTCTTGATTTTGAGCTTGAAGGTTCTGCATATGAACTGAAAAGAAGTGAGAGCAGTAAAAGGCAATAATGCATATTATAAAAGAAAAAAAAGCCTTGAAAGAGTGATACACGAGCGAACTTGAGTGCAACACTAAGTTGAGTGGTGATATCCTATTCTATTTTTTTTACTTGTGCACTAACTTTTCTTGTAGGTATGACTTCTATAAGTGGAGATGTTACTCCACCATCTCCAAAAAACCGCAAGGCTCATGGAGGAGATGATTAAACTTGGTGATCAAATAAGAAGAATGAGTTATGAAGATAAAGAAAGGATGAAGAGAATGAGAAAGGAGAATAAGTAGAGTTTGGGAAGAATACACAGGAGTAGTGAAGCATTAAGTGTGAGGATTGAAAATATAGAGCGCAAAAGAGTGGTAAGATCATCTAATTCTTCTCATGGAGAAGATGAAGGGTATGAAGAGGATGAAGGAGGATGGAGGAATGAAAGGTATAGAGAGAAAAGAAATCATAGAAGATATGGAGGTAGACAAAGAGAGGAAGGGATTGAGGGAGTGAAGGTGAAGATCCCTACTTTTAAAGGGGCTTATGATTCAAAAGTGTATCTTAAGTGGGAGATGAAGGTTGAGCAAGTCTTTGCTTGCTACAGCTACAATGAAGAGAAAAAGATCAAATTGGCCTCCATGGAGTTTGAGGGATATGCCTTAGTGTGGTGGAATCAAGTGAGAAATGATGTTGAGAGGATGAGAAAGCCTTTGATTAATACTTGGCAAGACATGAAAAGTTTTTTGAGAGAGAGATTTGTGCCTTCCTATTATGGGAGAGACCTTCACAACAAGCTCCAAAGACTAATTCAAGAAAATAGAAGTGTGGATGACTATTACAAAGGGATGGAGATTTCCTTGATTAGGGTTCAAATTGAGGTGTCTCAAGAGGCCACCATGGCAAGGTTTTTGCATGGTCTCAATAGGGAGATCCAAGACATTGTAGAGTTGCACCACTATGCCTCTTTAGAGATTTCATTCATCAAGCTATCAAGGTGGAGCAACAATTAAAGAGGAAACAAACATACAAGAAGTTCCCCTATGGCTCTTCAACTTGGAAAGATAAGGAGACATTCAAGAATGAGGAAGGATCTTCATTCAAATCTCATGAAAAAGGTGGTGCCCTTGGTAAAAATAATTCTAACCCTACTCCCACTTCTTCAGAGGCGAGTTCTATTAAATGTTTTAAGTGTTTGGGAAATGGTCATATTGCCTCCCAATGTCCTAACAAAAGGACTATGGTTGTGTTGGGTAATGGGGATATCACTAGTGCATCTTCTTCTAGTTCTTCTAGTGGGAGTGAAAGTGAATGTGATGTACAACCCCTGGAAGGTGATCTTTTGATGGTTAGGATGTTAATGGGAAGTGTGTGTAAGGATAGAGATGAAACTCAAAGGGAGAACATTTTTTATACTAGGTGCATGGTCATGGGGAAAATATGCTCTTTAATTATTGATGGGGTAGTTTCACTAATGTAGCTAGCCAAAGATTGATTGAAAAGCTTGCTTTGAAAACTTCCCCTCACCCTAGGCCTTACAAACTACAATGGTTGAGTGAGAATGGGGAGCTAGTTGTAAATAGAAAAGTTTTGATATGCTTCTCCATTGGAAAATATGTTGATGGGATACTGTTTGATGTAATCCCCATGGAGGCTAGCCATCTCTTACTTGGAAGGCCTTGGCAGCATGATAAGGATGTTGTCCACAATGGTGTCACAAACAAATTTTCATTTGTACATAAAGGGGAAAAGGTTACCCTTAAACCTTTGTCTCTAAGTGAGGTTTGTGAGGATCAAATAAAAATGAGAGTGAAAAGAGAACAAGAGAGAAAAAAAAAATTGATGAAAAGAGAGAGAAACATGAAAGGAGAGAAAAGAAAGAAAATAGTGAAGATAAAAAAAAGAGTGAAACTGAAAAAAGAAAGATGAAAATCAAGAGAGAGAAATACAAAGCTTGTTCATGAGAGAAAAAGAGAAGAAAGTGATGTTAGCTAGGCAACCTATGTATTTACTAATGCCTCATGATTACTGTTTGTCTTCTATTGCTAGTTCTTTGCCTATAGGTGTGGAAGAATTATTGAAGGAGTTTGGGGATGTCTTCCCTAAAGACAACCCTCACGGGTTACCTTCTTTGAGAGGGATAGAGCACCAAATTTATCTCATTCCAGGAGCTTCCTTACCAAATAAGCCGGCATATAGAAGCAATCTGGAAGAGACAAAAGAAAACCAAAGGCAAGTGGAGAGCTTAATGGAAAAAGGATGGGTGAGAGAAATCCTGAGCCCATGTGCTATGCCCGTTATCCTGGTAAATCAAACTTTATCTCAACTTCTAAGGTATGTGGTAGGTAGGAATTTGAAAGCTTGGGAGGAATGCCTGCCCTATGCCTAGTCCTTTGTCCCCTCTTAATTTGTTACCTTTGCCTAACATTTATGCTATGGTGAATAGAGATGGACTTTCTAAAGCCAATTTTGTTAAGACTTTGCATGAGAAGGGGAAAGCACAAATTGAGAAAAAGATTGAACAATATGCTAGATATTCCAAAAGTGGGAGAAAGAAAATGGTTATCAAATGGGGTGATTGGGTTTGGATTCACTTGAGAAAGAATAGGTTTACTTTCAAAAGGAAATCTAAACTTCAAGAAAAGGGAGATAGTCCTTTTCAAGTTTTAAAGCGCATCAACTATAACGCATATAAAATTGCTTTACCACTTGACTATGGTGTGAGAAACACTTTTAATGTTACTGACTTGACTCTTCGTGATGTAGGTACCTTTGACATCAATTCGAGGGCGAATTCTTCCCAAGAAGGAGGGTATGATAGAGGACTATCCAAGGAGGAAGAGTTTGGCTTAGGTGAGCTCAATATGGATGGACCAATCACTTAAGCAAGGAGTAAGAGATTTCAAGAAGAGCTTGACAAGAGACTGAATTCTCTCACGGAGGAAAGAGAAGAAGAAGTAAAGTTCATTTATTTTATCCAACTTTTAGAATACGATTTATTTTCGTTTTTAATTATATTTTTGGACTTGTAACGGGCTGCTATCTTTCTTATTGTTATTTTTAAGTCTTTTAATTATTAAATTAGTTATTGGACCTTGGGCCTAATTTAGGATTATTAGTAGGAGTTATAAGTAGACTCCTTAAACACTTTGTTGACAGTTTTTATGAAATTTTCATATTAAGCACAGTTAAGAGAGTACCTTTCTTGGTTCTTGTGTGAAACCTTAGGTTCTTATTAAAAAATTCTATTCTTTGTGGCGAATCATCCTCAACTTATCAATATCTCAAGATTGTGACATTGTTCTCTCCATCTTCTTCTCTAATTCTGCTTTATCCTTTTATTTTTCCCAATTTCATAGAGCCCTAAATTGGTTCCCCAGTTTGCTGATGCTAAAAATTGGATCTGCAAATCAGGGTTCCATCAAGGTTTAATATAAAGGATCGTGATATGTATTCGAAATCACAAAATAGTGGAGTTTTAGTTAAAGGTGAAGAAAATGCAAGGAATTTAGATTACTTTGGTATCCTAACAAATATTATTAAATTGAGTTACTTTGGTGGAAACAATGTTGTTTTGTTTAAATGTGATTGGTGGGATGTGTCCTCCAAGAAAGGATACTGGATTGACAAATATGGATTCTTTCTTCTTAATAGTAACCGTAAACTGAGGACTAATGAGCCATATGTCTTGGCCAGTCAAGCTCAACAGGTATATTATGTTATAGATATCAAAGATCTTAATTGGTTAGTTGTTGTGAGAATAAAGCCTCGAGACTTGTATGATGTGTCTGAGAAAGTTACACGTGAGGCTTGTCAAGAAAATGATGATATTGACTCGATCCCCTTTACATCTAATGCCCTAGATAATGATCGAGGATTGTCTTTGGATATGAATGATTTAGCCCGACCCATATTTGATGGAAAATCGATGGTACTTTCAGAAGTTGTTGACCACGAAGAAGAAAGTGATGATGAAATTATCGATTTAGAAAAAAATAAAGAAAATGATTATATTGATGAAGCTAATAATAGTTATGATGTTTATTAGTATTGTATATATTATTTTTTTGTGCACCAAACTTTAATTATTATTAATTACTTTTAGTATTTGTTTAATAATATATTATGTTTGTTGCTTGATATAATAATTGCTATTGTGAAGGTTACACTTTCATTTCTTGAAATTTATTTTAAATAACAAATTCTATGAATACAATCAAATTTAAAATTTTAATTTATATGTCTAGTTTGATATTATAATAGATGAAAAAGTTGATTTAATAAACTAATATTAAAAGGTAGGTAGCATTTTAACTACCACAAATCCACATCTAGAAGGTGGTTAGTAGGGTACTAGACTTAATTGAAAAAAGAAGAAAGTCAAGTGGTTAAGATTTTATTCTAATAATATTTTAGTGGTATGTTATTCGCACATGATGAAAGTTAATTTCCCAGAAGTTGTTAGTGGTCTAGTGACATTCTATTAACAATCAAAATATAATATTTTATTTTAATAATATTTTAAGGTCACTAAAAAATTAATATAATTGTTTTAAAACTTCAATAAATAATTTAAAAGATAATAAATAATTTAAAGTTATTTTACAGCAAAAATTTAAAGGTTAGTAATAATTAATTAACATAGAGGACACTCATGAAGTTTGAATAAATTATATGATAATCAAATATCATAAGTATTTTTAATTACTTATCTAAAATCTTAACACAACGAGCATTGTACTATGTTGATAGATATTTGTGTTTTGTGTTCATGACTCATAATTAATTTTAAAATTTACATTCACAAGATAACTAATATTTCATTGATTATATTTTATTATTTATATTTGGATCATTATATATATATATATATATATATATATATATATATATATATATATATATATAATTTATATGATCTATTTTATGTATTATTATTTATAAATAATAAAATATAAATAAAAAATAAATAAGATTATATAACTAAAAAAATATAAATAATAAAAAACTAATAATGCAATATTAAAAATACAATATGTAAATTTATAACATGAATAGAATGTAAATAAATTAATTGTCACTTAATTTACAAGAAACAAAGGTGACTTAATGGTTTCGTTTGCTTCCTATGGCGAGAGGTTGTAGGTTGAACTATTTTTTTTTGCTAGGTTGACTACTTAACTAGAATGTGCATTAGTGACAATTTTAAAATATGGAAGTAAAATATGTAGATATTAATGATAAGTCTTTTGTGAAAAATAATTTTTTGTCACTAATAATAAAATTACAGTGATAACTTCTTTTTTTTGTCACTATTGTAAATAATATTAGTGGAAAAATAAAATTTAGTCATAAATGATCTATTATTAGTGGCAACTTGTATTTTCATCCTAATTTTTTAGTCACTAAAAATCATAATTCTTATATTGTTATTAGCCAAAACTCATCAACCCAATGAGGCATAACATGTCAAGAAGAATACATGTAATGTGAATCTGTTAAGCCTAACATACAAAATTCAAAACATATAAATTGCAAAAAAATAATTTAAAATTTTCATTGAAAACTTTAATTTAAATCATAAAATTTAATTAAATGAATTTTCGTGAGAGTTTTTGGTATGAATTTAACTAAAATTTAAACTGTTATAAATCATAAGTGAACGATTGTACGGTATATCTAATCAAAAGTCTTATATTTCTTGGAATTAATTATAAACATCATTCAAAATTTAAAGAATAATTAACATATAAATTCATTTTAGTACATTATAGTTGGAAGATAATAAAGTTTCCTTTTCAAGAAAGAATAAGAAGAAAAATTCAGATACTACAAGGTTGTGGGAAGTAGAAATTATTAAAGGTAAACATTAATTTTACCTTTAAGAGCTAAACCCCCTTGGTGCATTAATAAAAATTAATGAAAATAAGTGTAACATGTATATCACTCATTATTTTAATGGTTTTTTTAAAGGCAAATATATTTCATTAAAGACTTAAATCAAAGTTGTACAATGTATCCCTATACCCAAAAAATCTTCCAAAAAAAACTTTCAATGTTGAGAGATTGAAACAAAAAATCATATTCCCTCATAGGATATTCTCACTCAAAGACCACAACAGATTTAAAATGTGGTAAAGACATCTTATCGGATTAGTGTACTAGGAGAAGAAGAAGATTCTCGATGCTATCTTTTTTTTGGTAGTATCCATTGCCATGACGTAGCCTTGATTTGTGCCACCACACCCATAAGTTTAGGTCTTCATTTCCTAAAAACAATTTTGTTCCTCTTGAATCAAATACACCAGTAAGTCACATGCTAGAAAAGATATCTTATCGGCTTCAATTTCTTCGTGTGAAAGCACTCTCTTGGCTGAGTATATAGCTATTTAATTCCAATTCAATGATATGAAATTAATATTTAATCATGTTAATATTTAATTTTAATATGTTAATATATATCATAAGAATAAGATTTTATCCATTTTTCTTTATAATTGGTTAGACAAACTAAATTTTGACAAAATATTTTATATTTGCAACATAATCATATTTCACAGATTTAATAGTTCCTATACTATAACCTTAGATAATATTTAGTAAAAGAAAAAAAATTATAATCAATAATTAAATATTCAATCTAAAGAATATTACTTTTGCCACAAAAATTGAAACAACCTATACATAACTTGACAACTAAATGAAAACTATACATGAAATTTCTAGCAAGTTTCTTGTTGATGAATTGGCAAGTGTACCAATGCGTCCTAAGTAGTAAAGTTAAAATAAAAGTCTGAGTATCGTATCCACAAGTACTTATATAGATGAATATTTGATTAAGAAAAGAATTTGGGAAGGTTGTAGAAAAAGAATAATTTAAATTGACAGAAAATTAAATCAAACAAGAGGAGAAATTAAACAAGAATTTAAATTAATTAATTAAAGACAAAAATGATGAGAAAATCTAATATTATTGGAGAAGAAAATTCAGAAGATGAGAATGTTGAGAACTTAGCCTATCAAAACTACTTTTTAATGTAATGTTAATGATTTTTTTTATTTATAATTATTTCAATTTACATTTGGATTTACTACTATACTCTAACTTTGGTCCCCTGCATGAAAGAACCTCATTTATCTATCTTCTCTCCCAAATCCCTTTGCAGAGCTAAAAAAGTAAATTGCATTAAGAATAGAGATGTATAACAATCTAAACAAATATCAACCTATCCCTAGTGATGACTTTATTTAGATATTGTTTCTCAGTTCTATTAGAAAATAACGTTTCCCAATGCTACCCCTAAAACTTACCATGCAAATGGGTGATCAAGCCACAAGAAATAATATTAAGCACATGAAAAAATAATGCAAATGTAATATTCATAAATAGATAGGAAGATAAATTACATCAAGAATAGTTGACTGCCAAGTTCCCAACAAAGGGAGTTTAGCCTCTCATTGTCATGAAGGTTTTACAATTGCAAGAGGGAGATATATTTAGTAAAGGGGGGAAAGGAAAGAAAGGGAATAGAGGAAGGGAATGACTCCCTTGCTTCTCCTTCTTCTGACATTTGTCTTCTATAAGGAATTATATTCTGTTCGAATTTCTATGTGTTTTTTCCTTCTTCTCTCTTCTTCTTTTATAGGTGCATATTAGCATGTTTCTTGCACTAAGCCTGTCTTTACTTTCCTTAATTAGTCTTGCTTTCCTTAATTATTATGTTTTCCTTAATTATTCTTCTTTCCTTAATTAGTCTTGCTTTCCTTTTAATATTCTTTGTACAAAAACTTAAATGATGCAAATTTAGCAATTATTTGCTCAAAAAGGACAAATTAGGAGAGAAAAATTACAAATTCCTATATAATTTGATCCCAAAATATACTCATAATTAACAGTTATCATTTCTCATTCAAAAGTCATTATTGAAATAAACGCATCTTCCCTGTTCATGGTCATATTGTGTGAATGTTTAACTCTAACATATATTATACTACAAGGTCTAAATATGAAACCAATTGATGTGTCCAATTTGCCGAAGGTCATTGTTAGAATATTCATATCCATCCATTTGAAGGGATATATTGCATAAGAGGTTGAATTATAACTTATTTTGTGCTTGTTGCATTTCACGTGTTTGCATTTAGAAATTCGAAGGAGGAACCAAATTATTTTGATCAAAATGAAGAGTAATAATCATGTCAATCTCATGTAAGGTTGTGTCGTAGTTTTTTGTTCTCTCCCCGTTTTTGTTTGTGGCTTTCTCATAAAGAAAATATTGCTTAGCATGGTTTGCAACTTGACTCCAAGTTTTTGATGGAAGAAAATATTTTGAAAAGTTTTTCCACTTTCATTGGCCACATTTCTCAAGCTCAAGGAGAAATAACATATCACAAAAAAACAAATGTGACGTGAATTTTTAAGTCTGATATGCAAAATTCAGAACATGAAAATTGAAAAATCAAATTTTAAAAGTTTCATTGAAAACCCTAAATGAAATCAAAAAAATTTATTCAATGAATTTTTATGGATTTTTGTGAGTTTTAGCATTTAGTTTAACCATATTATAAATCATAACTGTACACTTATACTATATATGTGAGCAAATAGTCAATCATTTTTTGGAATTAATCATGATTAATCATTATTAATGTACCATATGTATTTTCAACATGTTAGAAACTTTTTACATGTCTTAATGCTTGAAAAGTTTGTACTGCTTCACTCTTATCCTTAATTTCATAAACATTATTTAAAATTCCAAGATTAATTAACATATGAATTTTTTTAGTTCAATTATAATTGAAAGGTTGTAAAGTCTCTTTTACAAAAAGAAAAACTCGGGTGTCGCAAGGATGTGAAAAGGAGGAATTACTAAAGGTAAACATCAACTTTACCTTTAGGTATCTACTAGAGCTCTTCCATTATCATATGCGTGAGTTTTCTTGCTGGTTATATATATTAATTAAACATTAAAGAAAATAAATGCAACAAGTACATCATTTTAGTGTTATTGCAATGATCTTGCTAAAAGCATCATCATGCATATGAATTTAGTTTTCTAGTTTCCAATCCAATATTATCAAATGAGTATTTTAATAATGCTAATATGTAATTATAACTTGTTAATTTATATCAAGAATGAGGAAAAATATTTTATCATTTTTTGTACAAGGTGCACAGAAGGTGACCAACCAATAAATAATAAACTAAGTCACTATATCAAAAAAGACCCTCAACAAAATAACAAAAAACCAACACTGTATTATTACATGATACAAGATTTTATCATTTTTTATTTACGACTAGTTAGAAAAATATTTTTTTTTTACAAGATATGCATGGTGTTTTACTTTTACATTATGGGGGTGTGGTTTATCAAATATTTCATGTTTGTAACACAATCATATTTTACGTATTAAATAGTTCTTACACTATAATTTGACGTGATCTTTGATTAAAGAAATAAGAAAATATGTGAAATCAATAATCAAATACTCAATTTAAAAATATTACTTTTGTCACAAATAAATAAAACAACCTATAGATAGCATGATAGTAGAATGAAAATTACACATGAAACTTTTAGTAAGTTTCTCATTAAAAAATTATTATTGAAATAACAATTTCTGAGTGATGATCATATTGTGTGAATGTTAAACTCAAAATATATTGTACTGCAAGATCTAGATACATTGTTCAATTTGGTTATGGTCATTGTTAGAATATTCATATCCACCCATTTAAAGAGATATTTTCATGGAAAGTTGAATTGCAACATATTTTGTGCTTGTTGCATTTGAGAATTTGGAGGAGAAACCCAATTATGTTGATCAATATGGAGAATAACAATCATTTCAATGACATGTAAGGTTGCTTGTGGGTGTTTTCCTTTTCCCATGTTTCTTTGTGGCCTTCTCACGAAAGAAACATTATTTAGCATGACTTACAACTTGAGTCAAAGTTTTTGATTTAAGAAATGATTGTGAAATATTTTTCTACTTTCACAAGCTACATTTTTTGAGCCCAAGGAGTAATAGTTTTTCACAAAAGAATATATTTAATATAACCTTGTTAAGCTTGATATACAAAATTCATAACATGAAAACTAGAAAGTCAAATTTAGTTAAATGAATTTTTGTGGTTTGTGAGAGTTATAGGTGTTAATTTAACTAAAACTTAAACTATGTTATAAATCATAAATTTACAATTATACTATATGTGTGAACACAATCAAATATTTAATTATGCTTATGTGAACTTTTAGATTATTTTTTTATCACAGTTGATTTAAAATAGAGAAATTTATAATGACACCACTTGAATTTCACTCCTTTTTAATAACCTACAAAAAAAAACCGATACTTTTTCTTTGCCATTACAATGACACCCCTTGTTCTTCTAATAGCGTTAACTTTGTTAGCTTTTGAAGTCACGTTATTGACACATGCTTTCTAAAGTAATTTTCCAATCCAAAATGCCTTTATATCTCTTTTGTTAAGTTTGACTATGACACAACATTGTCCAACCTTTTGGAAACTCGGGTTGTTGAATTCGCTCAAGTTGTTAGAGGTGTGTGTTGGTTGGCAAGAGACAATGAAACCCCATTTGTAGGAGCTTATTTTCCAACTACTAGTGAAGTATAAGGTAAGGTTATGGTTTTCGGTTAGATTTGTTTTGGTAATGATCCAAAATCGTTGGTTCAATGTTCTCTTGACGTTGTATTTTTTTCGTTGTGATGAATTTCAAGAACTTTGTTTGAGTGATATGAAAATTATTTAGTATTTGGTGCAAAGATTTTGAAAATTTGAGGCATTTGATTATAACTTTGTAACACGAGAAATTATCATAATGCATATTGATATTCTAGCAACTAAAATGTTAGATTTTTTCTTCCTTTTCCCCTTCTTTTGCCTTGCTTGCCCAATTTTCTCCTCTCTTTTTTTGTCTTTCCTCTTTCTCTCTCTACCAACAACCACAATCATCGCGTCACCTTTCTATAGTAACGAACAATAATCCATTCAACCTTGCACAAATTCAATTTGAAAAATCACCAACACACAAACAAAAGATTGAATTTTTAATGGAATATGCATTGGTGCATTTGCTTATAGAGAATCATAGCAAGTGGGTATTTTTCAAATGAAATGTGTCCTAAACCATAACCCAAACAATACTAGTCCATCTGGGCAATGCCAATTGTTTTCGTTTCCAATTTGAGGACAAACTGTCTTTAAAAGACTTAAATTTGACTTTTCCTAAGGAACATTTTGGCCATGGAGTTGCAACTATGGGCAACATTGTTTCATAGGTTGGTGGATAGCGCTACATCAAGAAAAAAGAACAAAAATATGGTTGGGGTTGGTTGCTTTATGTGTCCTAGAAAAAATGAGATGTTGACGCAAAACCTATTGTACAAAGACAAATTGCAGCTTCAAGAAGTACACGTTCTCGATTGGGCATCCTAATCTCGCATGCACCCATGCTCTAAGCACATCCAAGCAAAATCCCAATTTCAAGGCATCAATTGGCAATCTGTTGAGGAAGAGGTTCACTATGGTGGCGGGTATACCATGAGGTTGGTGGTGGGTATATCACCATTGAAAGGGAACAATTGAGGGTTGATTATGATCGACGACATTGAAGGAAAAAAGATGAAATATAATAAAAGGTAAACTAGGCATGAAAGGAGAAAAAAAAAGAGTTGTCGTTGATTTAAACGTTTTCAAATCTAATGGTTGTAAAAAAACTTGCCCATAGTGGGCGATATGTTCAATTTTGCCATCATAGCCAGTGCATACATACACTAGTATTTTAGGCTGTGCATTATACAAAATAAATGTTTATTTTATTCAACAAAAAATTATAATTTATAATAAATACTTCAAATATATAATTATATCATAAATAAAATTTGTAATAAATAAATATTTTTGAACATTAAATTATATTTTAGATACATGATAAAAAAAATCTGATATATTTTTTTATTTTTAATTATTAATAATTTCTTTTAAAGAATATTCAAATTCAAGTTACACTTCCAAACATTAAAAATGGTAGAATGAGAAAATATGGGAGAGTTGACTATACCAAATTGTAGGGAATTACTTCTTGCATCTCTCGTTTTGCTTCTTGCACCTTCAAACAAACCCAAACAGACAAGACTATCCCTCCACCACTGCTACACACAAACACCACTACCCAACACCATTGTCGACAACTCTAGTGCAGGAAAGAAAGTGTAGGCATATTTGGGAACAAAACAGAGGTGTAAAATGCAATCTTATTCCGTAAAAGCTTTTCTAGAAAAGCCTTTCAAGAGTTATGTTAGCATAATTTTGGAAAAGACTTTATGAAATTATGCTAGCATAATTCTCGAAAAACTTTTTTAAAAGACACTAAATTTGTTTATTCTCTTGAAAAATCCTTTTCAGAATTAAGTTAACATAATTCCATAAAAACCTTTATGGAATTATGCTAAATTATGCTAACATAACTCTGGAAAAGCTTTTCCAGATGACACTATTTTTATGCATTTGGAAAAACTTTTCTGGAATAGGGTTAAGTTTTACACTTTTCTTTTGCCCTTGACTTTGTTTGCACCTTATTACCTGCACTTGAGTCGTGGACGGTGTTGTTGGGTGGTGCTGTTTGTGTGTAGCCGTGGTGTTGAGTGGAGGAGGGGAATGGTGGCATTGGGTGTAGGGTAGTTTTGTCTATGTAGGTATTTTTGGAAGTGCAGGAAGCAAAATAAGGGGGTGCAGGAATCAATTGCCCGAATTCAATTTTCCTATAAGGTTCTCGTGATCGATCGTGTTTGGCCACTCTTCTCAAACTTATAATTCAATCCTTTAAGTGTGTTGTCTTCTCATCCCGATGTCCTCAATTAAGTTTGATCTCCTACGATTACTTACCTTTGTTGATTTCATCAATCAAGTCTAATTTTGGTGATAATTCTGATAAAGATTAAACTTTATATATATATATATATATCACGACTCATGTAAAAATATTATCTGAAGTGAGAATACTAGAATAACTAATCACAAACAACATATCAAGATAAAAGATAATAAACAATTGAGATTAAAATATTTAAAATTTGAAAATTAAAATTTAATATATCATCCCATGACGATCACTCCTGTGAGAAAACTTCTTATGTGACAACAACGAATAACGACCATTAGATCAAGATTAAAAATTACAAATGGTTGAGATTAAAATATTTAAAATTTTAAATTAAAATATAATATATCATTGTATCTCTAAAGGATCAATTAAACAACAAACAAATATATGAAGATTTTAATTATCACTCCCTACAATATCTCAATTAATCCATAACTATCATGACTATTGCTACCACCTCCATCGTTACCGTCATCAACACCATTGTCAACCGCTACCACCTTTGTCACCATGGTCATTGTCACTATCACCACCATGACCACTGTTGCAGCTACTACCATGATGTTGTCACCATTATGGTCGTCGGTTGCCATCACCTCTGCTGCCATGACTGTCAGTGATGGCAGCGATTGTGATGATGATAACGATCATGATAACGGTGGTAGCAGTAGCGACGGTGTCGCCAATCATACCGACAAAGGTGGTGACGATCGTGATGATGGTGATGGTGATGATGATAGGTTAATGATAATTGAAATATCTTAATATGTGATTTGTTTGATAAATCTTTTAGAGATTTAATAATTATAGTAGATTATATATATATTTCATCACATTAATCTCTGACTTCAAAGAAAACAACGTTTGCACTAGTTAATCGTTATTAAATGTAAAATTCTCCTAACTATTTAGCTTAGAAGTAATTTGTCAGGATAGGAGGAGATTGACGTGCCAAATCACACCTACTTCAATACTATGCTACGGAAACAATGTTTACAAGCAGTAATTTTAAAAAACACTAAATATTGATGAACGTTTACATTGAGTGCTGTTGGATAATGGAAAATAAAAAAAAGTGGTATGACCCTCATTATTATTTTTTTTTGTCAGATCTGTTTTGGTTTGTTGTTTGTTGTTGGCTTGTTTTCATTTAGTTGTGGTATTTGGGGATGAAATTAAACAATATAGCACATAGTAATAAGTGGGTGATTTTTTTAGCAGATTAAAATTCAAGTCATTAGATAAATCTAGCATGTAATGTAAATCTAGTATGAGAAAAAGGTACTTTTGGATAGAAACTGGTAAGAGCTGTTAGAAAACACAAATAATAGCTATACAAAATCCAAAGTTTCAGCACAAGACGAGTCAGTGATGTTTCTTTAAGTCTACTTACTACGTGAAATGAAACGTTAAAAATGTTGAAAAGCATCTATCAAAAATAGATAAAATTTCTTTAGAAATGAGAGTTTAGCCTTGAAATAAAATTTTCGTCGCAACTAATTTATTTTTGTTTTGGTGGATTCCGTCACAGCTAGTTAGTCATTAAAATCTTAGTGTCTTTCTAGTTTTATATGGATGGAATTTTGGCCTTCCGTCATATTCTACACTAGGTATAATGCGAGGTTTTTTTCACCATCTTTTGGAAAGAGACTAACTTCTGTTTAAACATTCCTTAAATTATCTATTTATCATGGTCACAAAGAGCTACCACATGCTAGTAAAAATTGACTCATATAGATAAAGTATACTAACATGAAAATCAACCTTATGGTTGTTTATTTTTATAAACAGAAGGATATTTAGAGCAAAAAAGAAACACCATTACATTTATGCATAAATTATAAATTTGCTTACACCATTATCATATAAATGTAGTAATGATTATAAAAAAGTTTAAATATGTTTTTATTCCTAATAAATATTTAATTTTGCATTAGCTCCTTAATAAATTTTTGTTTTGTGACGAGTCTCTAATAAAATAATAATTTTTTTTTTATCTTTGACACTTATTTTTAGCCTCTAATAAATTTACAAATTTTATGTTTGCCTTCATGATAAATATTTCTCATTTGTTCTTAATATATACTAAAACAAAATTTGTTAATTTATTAGAAAATAAATACAAAATTTTCTAATTTATCAGGGACTAAAACAAAATATGAAGGATAAAAAATAAAAGTATTATTTTATTAGAGTCTCAATACAAAGCAAAAATTTATTAGGTAACAAACACAAAAATCGGATATTTATTAAGAATTAAACATATTTGAGCCTTATAAAAATTAGCTGCTCACATTCACAGGGCAGGTCTTCAGGCCAAGAAATTCAACATCAATATAATGAAGCGGCCAAGGAATGTAGTATCAATAGGTCAGACAAAGTCATCACCTGTCCTAAGCATCCTTTCGTGAACTAAACATTACAAGCAGATACAGGTGAAAGAACCTGTGTCAGCATTTCATTGTACAATCTTGAAGTTGCTACAGGAAAATGCAACTTTAATCTTCATGGTTGCCAATTTGAGATGGCAATGCATATTTAATCCTATTTCTTGATGTTAAACAGTAGTGAACAGTAGAATTTCTGATCTTGGCACAACAAACTGGTGTGGTGAACATGGATGACTTTGGGCTCGATTCAAGCAATGGGCTTGGCCAAGTATAAGGTTGAAAAATTCACTGGGCAAAATGATTTTGGGCTATGGTGATTGAAGATGAGAGCACTTCTTGTTCAGCAAGGCCTAGTGGAAGCACTTGATGGAGAAGCCAAACTCGAAAAGATGATGGCTGATGGGGATAAGAAAGCATTACTGCAGAAGGCACACAGTACAATTATCCTTAGTCTCGGAGACAAGATGCTGAGGCAAGTCTCTAAGGAAACAACTGCTGCTAGAGTTTGGTCAAAGCTTGAAGGTTTGTACATGACCAAATCTTTAGTTAATCGTCTTTACCTAAAGCAGTCTTTGTATTCATTTAAAATGCATGAAGATAGATCAGTAGGAGAACAATTGGATTTGTTTAATAAACTGATTCTAGATCTTGAAAATATCGATGTTACCATTGATGATGAGGATCAAGCTTTGCTATTGCTATGCTTTTTGCCTAAGAGTTACTCCCATTTCAAAGATGACTCTACTGTTTGGAAGAGACTCTGTTTCTCTTGATGAAGTACAGGCTGCTCTGAATTCAAAGGAATTGAATGAAAGAAAGGAAAATAAGTCATCTACAAGTGGTGAAGGGCTGATAGCAAGAGGGAAGACCTTCAAGAAAGATAGTAAATCTAATAAGAAGAAGCAAAAGCCAGAAAACCAGAAGAATGGTGAAGGAAATGTCTTCAAAATCAAATGTTATCACTGTAAAAAGGAGGGTCATACAAGGAAAGTTTGTACTGAAAGGCAGAAAAATGGTGGTAGTAACAATAGGAAGAAGGACTCAGGGAATGCTGCCATTGTTCAAGATGATGGCTATGAATCTGCAGAGGCACTAGTGGTGTCTGAAAAGAATCCAGAAACTAAATGGATAATGGATTCAGGGTGTTTAGGCATATGACACCAAATAGATCATGGTTTGAACAATTTTCTGATCAAGCAGATGGGTTGGTACTCCTTGGAGATAAAAAGCCTTGCAAAATTGAGGGAATTGGGTCTATAAGGTTCAAGTTTCATCATAGGGCTGAGAGAATTCTCACAGAGGTCAGATATGTACCTGAGCTAAAGAGAAATTTAATCTCTCTTGGTGAATTTGATAAAAGAGGGTATGTGTTCAAAGGTGAAAAAGGAATACTAAATGTAGTTAAAGACTCCATGATTGTCATGAGGGGAATTATGAAGAATGACTTCTATTTTGTGGATGGTGAAGTTGTAATTGGCTCTCCAGCCACTGCAATAGGAAGAGTTTTATCAAAAATTGAGTTATGGCACATGAGGTTAGGCCATGTAAGTGAGAAGGGGTAGATTGAATTGGGAAACCATGAGCTGCTATGTGGGGACAGAGTGGAGAAATTGAGGTTTGGTGAACATTGTGTCTATGGCAAAGCCTGCAGAGCCAAATTCAATGCTAGACAATAGAGAACAAAAGGTACCCTTGATTATGTTCATGCTGATCTTTGGGGTCCAACCAAGACCCTTTCTCATTCTGGAGCAAGGTACTTCTTGAGCATTGTGGATGACTACTCAAGGAAGTTGTGGATCTACATTCAGAAAACAAAAGATGAGGCTTTTGATAACTTCAAAAGCTGGAAGACACTTGTGGAAAACCAAACAGGCAGAAAGATCAAGAGGTTTCATACTGATAATTGTCTTGAGTTCTGCTCTGAACCTTTCAATGTTTTCTGTAAAGAGAATGGCATTGCAAGGCACAGGATAGTTGCGGGCACCCCTCAACAAAATGGTTTAGCTAAAAGATTCAACATGACCATTTTGGAGAGAGTGGGATGTATGTTGCTGAGTGCAGGACTACCCAAGATTTTTTTGGGCTGAAGCAGCAATGACTGTTGTATATCTCATCAACAAGTGTCCTTCAATAGCTCTGAATTTTAAAACCCCTAAGGAGATTTGGTCTGGCCATCCACTGAGTCTAAAATAGCTAAAGGTATTTGGTTGTGTTGCCTATGCTCACATTAGGCAAGACAAATTGGAACCTAGAGCTGTCAAGTGCATCTTTCTAAGATGGCCTACAAGACCAAGCCCAACATGGTTCAGTCCAACATTGATCAGAGTAAGGAAACTGGTTCTGAAAAATTAAATTTTGAGGTGGCGAAGCATGCTGAAACATAAGTTGTTAATTGGTCTCTTGATGAAAAGAAATCCAAAGAAAAACAACAAGAAGGAGCTGGATATATGCTAGCTCGAGATAAAACTAGAAGGGAAATCAAACAACCTGAGAGGTATGGATATGCTGATCTAATAGCATTTGCTCTGGTAGTTGTGAGTGAAGTTTTGGAGGAAGATCCAAAAACTCTTAAACCTATCTTAGCTAGTAAGGAGAAAGAAAAATGACTAAGTGCCATGAATGAAGAGATTAAGTCTCTCCATGACAACTATACATGGGAATTGATTAAAAAAAACTTGGTTCTAGAGTGGTTAGCTGCAAGTGGATCTTCAAGAAGAAAGAAGGCATCCAAGGAGTTGGACCAGTAGATTTAAAGCTAGACTTGTTGCTCGAGGATTCACTCAAAAGGAGGGAATTGACTTCAATGAAGTTTTCTCTCCTGTAGTGAAACACAGGTCAATCAAAATACTTATGGCTATGGTGGCAGAATTTGATCTTGTGTTAGAACAAATGGATGTGAAGACAACATTTTTTGTATGGAAAGCTTGATGAGGTGATATTGATGAAACAACCCGAGGGGTTTGAAGCCAGAGGTAAAGAGGATTATGTTTGAAAATTAAACAAATCCCTGTATGGTTTAAAGCAATCCACCAGGCAATGGAATAGGAGATTTGATGAGTTTATGGCTCATATAAAAATTTCCTTCTAAAGTTGAGTTTGTGATATTGCTATTATATGTTAATGATATTTTGATAGCAAGTAATAGCAAGAGTGAGGTTGAAAAATTGAAATATGAGCTGAGAAAGGAATTTAAAAAGAAGGATTTGGAAGCATCCAAGTGGATATTGGGAATAGAAATCAAATGGAACAGAAAAAAAATTGTTGTATATGTCCCAGGAGTTATATCTCAAAAAAGTTCTTGAAAGATTTGGAATGTCAAATTCCAAACCTATAACTACTCCTATGTCTCAACAATTTAAGCTTAGTACAAGTCAAGCACCTAAGACACATGATGATATAATTTACATGGAAGGTATTCCATATGCTAATGTTGTAGGGTCACTGATGTATGCTATGGTATGTACTTGCCCTGACATAGCACATGTAGTGAGCCTAGTAAGTAGGTTCATGGAAAATCCAGGCAAAGAACATTGACAAGCCCTGAAATGGATACTCAGATATACTAGAGGATCACTTGGGAGAGTTTTGGTTTATGGTGGAGCTAGGAATAGCAGAAGCATAACCGTTATTGAAGGTTTTGTAGATTCTGATTATGCTGATTGTTTAGATTCAAGGAAATCCCTCATAGGATTTGTGTTCACTGCTTTTGGCATTGCAATTAGTTGGAAAGCTAGCCTTCAAAAGGTAATGGCTTTATCAACCATTGAAGCTGAGTATATTGCTCTTACAGAAGCTGTGAAAGAATATGTGGCTTGAAGGCATTGATGAGGAGCTAAAGATACAAGATGAAGTGATCACAGTACACTGTGATAGCCAAAGTGCCATTGATTTATCCAAAAATTTTGTGCATCATGAGAGGACAAAGCACATGATATTAAGTTGCATTTTGTCAGAGAAGTTATTGGTCAAGGATCAGTTATAGTCAAGAAGATTTCAACTGATCATAATCCTTTTGATATGATCACAAAGGCTTTTCCAAGTAGCAAATTTTTCATTGTTTGGACTTAATTCAGCTGAAGGGTGATTGGATCATGTTTCTGCAGCCACTGTTTTTGTTGTTGTTATTGAATCAAGGTGGAGAATTGTTGTATGTTGGTTCATTAACAACCATTAGTTAGTCTCTCTTAGACTTTATCAACTTAGCTATTTTTATGGTTTTCTGTTATTTTGTTATAATAGTTAACAGTTAGGTAGTTTTAAGTTGGTTAAGTTAGCTAGGCTTGAAATAGTGCTTCTATTTTTTTTTTTTTTGTATAGTCTAGATCAGTAGATAGATTGTACCCAGAGGAGGGATTATTCAGAGTTT
Organism: Glycine max; assembly: GCF_000004515.6. Classification (NCBI taxonomy): domain Eukaryota; kingdom Viridiplantae; phylum Streptophyta; class Magnoliopsida; order Fabales; family Fabaceae; genus Glycine; species Glycine max. The sequence continues at coordinate 29,999,139 of NC_016090.4, read as the reverse complement.
AAATAAAAGTGGTTGTTGTGAGGAGATTTAGAGTTGATTTTTTACTTTAGTCAAATCATGTTTCTTTGAAGTTCTTTTGTTCATTCCTTTTACTTTTTTGCTCATTCTTGTTCAAACAAGAAACTCATATTTTTGTGAGTAAATCTGATCTTGGCACAACAAACAGTGTTATAGTTGGAGTTTTTCAAGGAGACGTCTGTTCATAAACAACATATTTCCACACATAAACGTCATTATCATATTTTGCTATAACAGAAAATGCAACAGCAACAATGTATGCATTGTAAACTAAATTAAGTACCCTATCAGTATAATGATTGTTTGCAAGATTACCTAAAGTTTTCTTTTTCTTCTGTTTTCAAGTTTAAAGTTCTGAAGACACATTGCTTAAATTTTTTTGTTGGAGGAAATGTTTCTTCTTGCTCATTAGACTCAGAGTCCTCGACTTGATTTCGGAAAACATTGGCTTCTACTTCATGAATTTCTTTGCTTCTCTTAGATTTACATACTCATTCTTCTAAGGAAAACATCCAACGAAACCCGCACTGTTTTATGACCACAACTTCATTGTTATCTTCGATTTGAGCGAAAAATTTAATTGTAAGCTTTGGAGGATGAGTAGTGCTCTTGTCATTAATAGCTTTCGTCTCTTTAATCACTTTAATTATCTACTTGCAACATTGTGCATCATACCAAAAATATATGTGATCTGCCATAAATTCAAATGGAGGATCAAGACTAGACAAGATATTTTCTTATACAAAGAAACTTTGTATCTTGATCTTTTCATCTTGACTAGTTTCCAAGTAGCATTCACATCCAATACTTCCATAGCGCCATTGTTGCACGATTGAACTTGAGAAACAACCAATTAGAAAACAAAACCAAACACATCAGGGGGAAGTTCAATAGTGACCAAAGATTGTGTAAAGTTGCAATGGAACCAGTCTTGAACTTTGCCACTTGTAGTTGGTAAATAGTAGCAAATCTTACCATTTTTTGCTAATTGGAAAAAATAAAAGTCGCTGCCCTCATTGTCCGAGGATACATAAAACAACTGAATGGATCATGGAAACACAGGTATTTGAAGCATTTCACATTTACCAATTTCAAGAAGTGTGAGTCTTGCAAGATACTTAATGCTTTCGAATAAGCTAATGCTGGTGCTATAACGAAAGCTTAAGCATTTAAAAAATGATAACAAGGAGATGTTGTCTGGGATTTCACACAAGTTGTCACAATTGTAAAATACTAGACGTGTTACTGACTAGAAGCCAGAGCTAGGAATTATCTTTTGTAAGGTGAAGAAGTCGTTGCATTCGTGTTTCCTTGACTCAGAAAGTGAAATTTGATTCGTAAAGTATTTAGGAAGATCCACAAGACCATAATTAATTAAGAATGAAAACATATGGAGATTCTTGAGAAACAAAATTGATGGGGGCCGTTCATTCAAACCTGAATGTGCTAAAAACAATACTTGGAGAGATTATGGCTAAGTGTTGTTGCTAAGGCTCTCAAGCGATGTGCATCCACTCACATTTAAAATTTCAAGCTTTGGGAGGGAGAAAACTGATGGATCAACATATGGAAAACTTTCACAATCACGCATACTTACGTATTTGTTGGTTTTGTGGAGGAAATTATAAAAAACAGAGGAGAGAAGAGAGACAATACGTATGCAGAGGAAATAGAATTATTCTATTCTAATTCACATTGTTCTCAGCAGCGATACAATAAATAGAAAAAGATAAACTAATTAGATAACAAGATATTAACAAAACAAAATATTAAAACTAACTTGCTCCTTAAAGATAAGAGGAGCCACTTATTGACTAGGCTAATCCATTAAAACTGACTTACTCCTAAAATATAGGAAATCAACTTATTTACTAAATCCTATTTTAAAAATTGAAAAATAAAATATTATGCAGTTACAAAAGTATATCTTCAACACTCTTCCTTGCTTTTGGAACTGCAAACTCCAATTCTTTGAGTTCAAGTTTGTTGATAGGTAGTGACTTTGTAAACATGTCAGCCAATTCATCTTTAGACTTGCCGTAAATTAAGTTCACTTCTTCACTTTGTTGCATCTTTATCAAATAATAAACCTGGATGTTGAAATGTTTAATTTTCCCATGACACACGGGATTGTTTGCAATAGCAATGGCTACTTGATTGTCAACAAAAATTCCAGTTTTGTTCTTTTTAGAAAATAGAATGTTTGACCTTGTTGAAGTGAGATACATTAGACATCCAATCAAGCTCCCACAATATCCTTCATCAATGTTATCAGGACCTTCTTCCTTGCTGAACTTCTCCTTTTGATTCATTGGGGTGCTAGCAGATTTACATTCCTCCATTTGAAACTTTTTCAAATTTTCTTTTTCATATTTCCTTTTTTTCATGTTTAGCATTCTTTCAAGATGGCAATGATCAAGTCTCTTGTGCTTGAATTCCATGGGTGTGACTTGAGTGAAATAGGTTGTATGCTCCTCCTCTGCTGGATCAAATGAAAAGCTTTTACCTTTCATTTTAACCCTTAGAACTTCCCGGCCAAAATTGTCATAGATAAAGCAATGTTGATGTTCAAAGGACACTTTAAATCCATTTTTAATCAACTAACCTACACTTAGCAAGTTTTGGTCAATGTTAGGTACATAAAGAACATCTGATATTAATTTGGTACCTGAACACATTGAAATTGCAACAGTTCCTTTTCCTTTTACAGGAATATAGTCACCATTCCCAATTCTAACCTTTGAGACACTAGTTGGCTTCAAATCTTTGAATAAAGTCTTATCATATGTCATGTGGTTCGTACAACCACTATCAATCAACCAACTTTCACTTGATTTACTACTCAAGAAGCATGTGGCCACAAATAGTTGGTCCTCCTCTTCTTGATTAGCAATCTGAGCTCCCTCATCATGGTAATTTTTGTTGGGGCAGATCATCGCTTCATGCCCTATCTGGTTGCACTTGTTACATTTTGCATCTGGTCTCCTCCAACATTTGAAAGGTGCATGACCTTTTTTGCCACAATGATGACAAGGTGGATAATTTTTCTTTTTATCCTTACCTTTGTTTTGGTTGTTTGCATTATTTTCGCTGCTTGTTGGTTGATTCTTCTTGAAAAAATCCTTTTTGCTTTCATCAACTTCATGATGTTTGGCGGGCAAAACACCTTCGACAACACAATCTTGCCTCATCAACCTTCGCTGCTCTTGAGCTTGCAGGGCATGTAGCACTTCTGCCAATGTGATTTTCGACAGATCCTTTGTGTTCTCCAATGAAGCTATAGATGCTTCATACCTCTCCGGCACCGTTACCAAAATTTTCTCTACAATTCTTGAATCAGCAAAATCACTTCCCAACAACTTTATCTTGTTGGCAATACCCAACAATTTGTTTGAGTATTCTTTGATTGTATCTGACTCTTCCATCCTTTGAAGCTCAAATTCTCTCCTTAAATTCAGCACTTGCATGCTTCGTATTCTATCATCTCCAGCGTATTCCTCTTTCAGATAATCCCAAATTGCTTTAGGTGATTTAAGAGTCATGATTCTGATGAATATCATTTGTGAAACACCAGTGAACAAACATGATCTCGCCTTTGCCTTCTTCATCTTTCATTCCTTGTGATTTTTAATTTGGACCATGGTGGGATTTTCAGGCAGCGGATATATTTCATAATCCTCTTCCACAACATCCCACAAATCCAAAGATTCCATGTAGGATTGCATTTTCACTTCCCAAATATCATAATTCTCTCCATCAAAGATTGGAAGAGCTATGTGGGAAAAACTTGCTTCACCTTTCATGGTATAAGTCCCGTAAGAATAAGGCTCTGATACCAATTGTTGGTTTTGTGGAGGAAATTATAAAAAACAGAGGAGAGAAGAGAGACAATACGTATGCAGAGGAAATAAAATTATTCTATTCTAATTCACATTGTTCTCAGCAGCGATACAATAAATAGCAAAAGATAAACTAATTAGATAACAAGATATTAACAAAACAAAATATTAAAACTAACTTGCTCCTTAAAGATAAGAGGAGCCACTTATTGACTAGGCTAATCCATCAAAACTGACTTACTCCTAAAATATAGGAAATCAACTTATTTACTAAATCCTATTTTAAAAATTGAAAAATAAAATATTATGAAGTTACAAAAGTATATCTTCAACAGTATTTAAGATTTGGTGCATGAGACAACCTTGGACACTCCACAAGGTGCTTGGAGCCTCGGAGTTCAATTCTCTCTAAATTTGGCAAATTCTGCTAAAAGATATAAAGGACCAAACAGGTAAGTACATTTTCCTGGAAATTTCATTTTCTAATTCATCTTTTATTGAAAAGGACTTCAATTTCTAACAAAAGAAAAACCAAAACATAAATAAATAATCGATATGTGAACTATGCATACTTGTACTCCTTGCCAATGTTTTTCCACATTGTTGTATGGCATGGAAAGCTCAACAAGGGGCAAAATCTTGATGGTAGGGATTCCAATGGATATCCATTCCACCTCTAATATCTTAAGTTTTAAGGTAAGAATTCAAGACCCTTTGGAAGGTACATTGAATTAATTCTCTTAGAGTCTTCATTGTGTGATTCAAAAGCAACTAATCTCAGGGTTGGCATCTTTCTGAATACTTTGGAGCTTAAATTTGTATATGTAATTTGAGTCACATCTAACCATATTCAGTTCCATGACAAATAATAATTAGAATTGATGTTACATCTTTTGTAATAATTTTCATTCTTTTATACAAAGACAAGTGTTTAGGAATGCAAGTCAAAGTGTCATTGGCATACATTATTATTTTTCAATACATCATGTGTTAGGAATTTTATAATTCCTAATTAATTAATATGGGCTACGTATTATATTATAAAATTTATATTAGCTATTTATATTTAGATGAGTTCAATATAAAGCAATCTAATTCAATGAGCCCATTAGACTACCAACAGAAAATTGATATGGGCTTAATGAGCGAAAACCAGTTTGGCCCATTAGGGGATAATGAAAATCCTAATAGGTTAAAACCTAAGGCATGGTTATGGTCCCCAAGACACCAAATCAAGAAACAATTTTTCCTCTCCCCATCTGAAGAGAAAACGAAGGTCCTATAAGGAAGAAGGTGATTTGGTTGAGGAAGGTCATTAAACCGATTGTTCGTGACTACTGAAAGATTCTGCTGCATGTTGATCAAGCTCTATGGATATAGGTATTCCTTAAAACCTCTTTATAATCTGACGTAATGTGTTTTGATACTCATTTGATATTTTATAAGGTTTATTAAAAATTCCAACAAGTGGTATCAAAGTCGCCATTACGGTTAGATTATTGGAATTTAAAGTTGTTTGATATGTATTATATATGAATCGTTTTAGTTATATGAACCCTAATTTTATTTTGGGGAGAAACTATTTCGATTAATAAAATTGTAAAATCCGTAAATTTCTGTGTTATGGTCGTAAAGTTTTTCCCTTTTTTTTTCAAATGAATAAAAGACCTCTGCATTTGATTTATGGGTTTGTACACAGTTTTTGTTTGTGTCGCGTGTACTTACATATTATTCTATTTGGGATAAAAGTTCTACGTATTCGACATTGGTTTTCTTGAACAATATATATTTCGTGAGCAAGAAAGTTTTTTTTTGTTTTATGCATATAAGGTTTTTGAAAACTCTTTACGTCGAATACAAAGCCACATGGACTTATATTTTTATATAAGGTCATTGTGTGCGATTTGTGAATCTATATGTATGCCATTATCATGATGTTTTGTACGTGGCACAATTTCATATATATATATATATATATATATATATATATATATATATATATATATAGTTTATATGAATCAGTAATAAGACAATGGTCTTTTGTCTTATATGAATAATTTATTGTTTTTTTGCCAACTATTTTTCCTTCATGAATCGGTGATAGGCTGATAGTTTATGATATTCTTATGGTTAGTAAAAATTTGTGATAGTATCATGGTATGTTTGTTTCGGATGCGTAATTAGTTTACCATGATGTTGTTTTCAAATATTTACTGCTATCATAATTGGGTACAAATTTAACCATTACGGATCTTTTCCATTTATTTGTGTGTCCGGTAATTTTAATTAAATTGATTGAACCAATATGTTTCCAAAGTAACTTTTATTGTGTAAATTGATTTAATTAAATTGCATGGATGTTAGTATGAAATTATTTATGCGAATTGTGCTTGACCCAATTTGGCCAAATAATAACATACCTACGATGATAAATATGTGACAATTATAAAGTTTTTTTTTCCATGAGAATAATAGTCGGTCCAAAAAAAAAGGCTATTATTTGACAGAATTAAGTGTCAATATTTGATCATTGTGTTGAGAGTACCAATTACAAATTAATTTCTTTGTCCAAAGACTAGAATTAATGTTGTGCTAGGTATCTTCTGATGGATCTGTTATGGGAAATATTTGCATGTCTTGTTATATATACTTTATATGACTTGCTTGATTATTTGTGAACATGTTATTAATTTTTGTTCTCTCTTTAGTTAATATTGTCAGTGTTGCAAATGTTATTGTCCATGTGAATTCTATCCCAATGATGAATGGGACAAATTTTAAGGTCTGGAAGGAAGCCGTGGAAATTGTTCTTGACTGTATGGATTTGGACTTGGCACTAAGGATGGAACCACCCATTTCCACTTCGGAAACCTCTAATGAGGTAAAAATTGAGAAGTGGGATCGGTCTAACCGAATGTGTCTTATGATCATGAAGTGCTCTATTCCAGAGGCGTTTCGGGGCTCTATTTTTTAGGGTCAAAGTGCAAAGAAATTCCTTGAAGAAATTGAGCAATACTTTGCCAAAAATGAAAAAGGGGAGACGAGTAACCTTTTGGCTAAACTCATTTCCATGAAGTATAAAGGCAAAGGAAACATAAGGGAGTACATTATGGAGATGTCCAATCTCGCATCGAAACTCAAAGTCACTTAAGTTAGAGCTTGGTAAAGACTTGCTCATGCACTTGGTTTTGATCTCGCTTCCTGCATACTTTGGGCAATTTAAAGTGAGCTATAACACTCAAAAGGACAAATGGTCCCCCAATGAGCTTATATCTCACTGTATGCAAGAGGAGGAGAGGCTGCAGAGAGATAGGACTGAAAGTGCTCACTTGACTTCGACCTCTCAAAATAAGAAAAGGAAGAAGGCTAAGGGTGTTGCGGAAGGGACTTCTTAGCAAAAGAAACAAAAAAACGATGAGGAATTTACATGTTACTTCTTCAAGAAGTCGGGACACATGAAGAAAGAGTGTCCCAAGTATGCCGCATGGCATGTGAAGAAAGGTAAATTTCTTACTCTAGTTTGTTCTAAAGTTAATTTGGCTTTTGTACCTAAAGATACTTGGTGGGTAGATTCTGGTGCTACTACTCACATAAGTATGACTATGCAGGGTTGCCTGTGGAGCCGACCGCCAAGTGATGATGAAAGATTCATCTTTGTGGGTGATGGCAAGAAGGTTCCAGTGGAACCTATTGGAACTTTTATATTACAGTTAAAAATTGGATTTTATTTGGATTTATTTGAGACTTTTATTGTACCGTCTTTTAGACAAAATTTGATTTCTATTTCTAGTTTGGACAAATTTGGATTTTCTTGTTCATTTGGAAATAATAAAGTTAGTCTCTACCAAAATTTAAATATGGTTGGTTCTGATTCTTTAATTGATAATCTTTACATGCTAGATGTTGTTAGTTCCTATAATGAAATACTCCAAATAAGTTCACGTGGTACAAAATGAAAGTTGAATGAGAATTTAGCCACCATATGGCATAAGCATTTAGGCCATATCTCTAAACAGAGAATTCAGAGACTTGTATTGGATGAAATTTGTGACCCTTTGGATTTATCCGACTTTGAGGTCTGTGTTGAATGCATAAAGGGAAAATGAACAAACATAAGGAAATTAGGTGTCGAAAGAGCTAAAGACGTCTTAGAACTAGTGCATACAGACATTTGTGGTCCTTTTCCTTCAACTTCTTGGAATGGACAATAATATTTCATTACGTTCATAGATGACTACTCTAGATACGGTTACCTATATTTAATACATGAAAAGTCTCAATCCCTAGACGTTTTTAAGACTTTCAAGGCTAAGGTTGAACTTCAACTTGGAAAAAAATTAAGGCTGTCAAATTTGACCGTGGTGGTGATATAAATGTCTAAGGTTAATATGAAGCCCAAATGGGAGATTGTTAGGAATTTTATAATTCCTAATTAATTAATATGGGCTACATATTATATTATAACATTTATAGTAATTATTTACATTTAGACGAGTTCAATATAAAGTGATCTAATTCAATGAGCCCATTAGACTGACAATAGAAAATTGATATGGACTTAATGAGCAAAAACCTGTTTTTCCCATTAGGGGATAATGGGAACCCTAATAGGTTAAAACCTAAGGCATGGTTATGGTCCCCAAGACACCAAATCAAGAAACAATTTCTCATCTCCCCATCTGAAGAGAAAACGAAGGTCTCATAGGGAAGAAGGTGATTTGGTTGAGGAAGGTCATTAAACCAATTGTTTGTGACCGCTGTAAGATTCCACTGCGTGTTGATCAAGCTCTATGGATCTAGGTATTCCTTAAAACCTCTTGATAATCTGACGTAATGTATTTTGGTGCTCATTTGGTATTTTATAAGGTTTATTAAAAATTCCAACATCATGGACTTCCTCAGGATCCCACAATCTACTGTGTTGCCCTAGAAATTTAACAGATTCTTCACGAACAAATTCTCTACCCATTTCTTGTATCAAATTGTGCATACATATGCAATTGTTATATGTAGCAGTGATAAGAGCTTTTGTCTAAAAGACTTCTTATCCCTATATCAGCAGAAAAATTGCCGTCATTTATCATTTTATCAACGTATATGTTAAATATTTGATAACACAAATTGTGGTGATTCAAAAATCACAAATATTTAATTTAAAATCAAATTTAAATTTTTTAGTGATTTTTTAACCGCCAAAATTAATTAAAATAAAACAATACATAAATAAAAAAAAATCCAACTGCCGCCTATGATCACCTACTAGAACTTTCTTCACTTCTCCCTTTTTGGGGCTTATACGAGGACAACATGTTCCCCTGCAAAGTGTTGAACCTAACAAATCCTTTCCAATAATTAATGCAAACAAATAGGTGGCAGGTACGCTGCAAACAAATGCAAACAAATAAGCCTCTGCTTTTTGCGTTTTGTTTGTCGAAGATAGAAGAGGGGGAACTCGTTGTTGGGTGTGTCCTGCGCAATAGGGTTTCTGTCATTTGATTTGATTTTTGTTAACAAGAAAAAAGCGAGGAGAGAGGAACATAGATTGATTAATTTAGAAAAAGAGAGGGATCTTTCATTTTCTCGGGAAAATGGAGGATTCTTTATTTACGTGGTGGAGTTTCTGAAGAAACCCTCGATAGCAGAGACATTCGTCGACATTTTGCTATGCACGGTTCCGATTTGGCTGGCCGTGATAATCAAGTGGTCATGGTGGCTGCACTGAATGAGGCTCATCTTCCTCGGCCTCCGAAGCAGAGACAAGACCAAGGCCAAAGCTCAAGATCCCTCGCCTTCGCAATTTGATGCTCCCGACTCCAACGCCATCTCATGCACTGCTCTGTAACTCCTCAATTTTTCAGCTCTTTTAGTATAATTTATCTAGTTTTGACAATGGCGATTCATTTGGATGGTTTGTCGCAACAAGTTTATCTCTGATTACATCCATATAGCATGCTAGTTTTATAGTTTAGGATAAGCAATCCTTGAAAAGGAAACCATGACACACATTATTGAATTGTATCATGAATTAGGAGTGTAATATTTGTTTTGTAATAATTTGTGTTTTGCATTTTTGTTTTTCAGGTTTTTCTAGAAATGAGTTTTAAAAACTTATGAAGTGATCTAGACAATCCAATTTAGTTTGATTTTGGATAGGGATATTTAAATGATTATCTCAGGCATTGCAGTTTAACCAAAAGATGAGCCGTTGGATTGTTTTGATTTACTTATTCATTTATTTTAATTAATTCTAACAGTTTTTAACCTTCAAAAAATTTAAATTTGATTTTACAATAAATATTTTTTGAACTAACGAGAGAGATTTAAAACAAACAAATTTTTTCAAATATCAGCGAGCAGGTTCGAAGAAAAAATTTATGAGGGATCAAAAATCAAAAGTTGATTATATATTAAAGATAAAAAAATATATTTAAGCCTTAAATAAAATAAAATTACAACCATTAGAATTTATTTAGAGAGAAAAGACTATGCAATGATTTATAAGGTCATCCAATCACGAATTAATATGTATAAATGTATGATAAGTTTAATGACTTTTATAATAATTACTTTAAAAGTCATATCAAGTGTGATTCATGATTAGGTGATAATATAAAATTATTTTACATGGTCATAAAATAAAACCAGAAGCACTATTATAATATACATTAATGAGAGAAATTGATCAACACAATAACAAACTCAACAACAGAGTAATAGGCAACGAAAATAAATTCTCCCAAACTTGTAAGAACCTGCAAGGAACACCAATAAAGTATAGAGCGCAAGATAGAAATTAAAGAAAACAGAGACACAATTTGTTTAACGTCGAAAACCCCTCAATACAAGGGTAAAAACCAAGGATCGTCCAAACCAAAGAAATAACTCCACTATAATCAATAAAGATACAAGAGAGTCTCCAACAAGTGCACTGAAGTGTGCTATAAACAACCAAATCAAAATAGACCCTTAGTTGGTACAATAGAGACAAGAAGATGAAACCCCAACGGTGAACGAATCCGTAGTTGCAATTTGAACTCTTTGGTGGGTATGCGAAAATCACAATGATTTTTCCTCTCTTTTCTCTCTCAATGATTTGCAACTGTTTTTCCCTTTTCAAATGAGCCACACTCTCTTTCTATGTTTGTCTAATCTGAACCCTCTCCACTTAAATAAGTGAGATAAACGGGCATTCTCATTTGGGCATTTACTCCACCTAGGAAAAAAGCACAAAAAATCCAGTAAATCTCCCCCCTTACAGCTATGTGGAGGTGACCGCCAAACCGGTGATCTCACGACAAGCTTCAAACTTCATTCCATCCAGCCACTTTCTCTTTTCTTCACTTTCCATGGCCTCTCTAAAGCACTCAAATTCTCTATCATCTGTTAGGATCACATACTCATTAGGAGAATACCTCTTAGAAGGTTGTCTCTCCCAGTTGGACCTCCTAAGTTGAACTTGAGGTGGTTCGGTAGCATCACCGAGATTTTCATCTTGTGACATGTCATGCTCCTCTTCATCATCATCATCAATAGGAACATATACCTCATCTCCAGGTTGTTGGACACCAACATCATTTTGAACATCAATATTCAAATTCTGAATAGGCGGCTAAACTAGTTGAAAATCAACCATGCCGTTTTCTTCCTTGGGTGTATATTTCTCTACCTTACCAATGTCTTCAATGGTCTGGTCTTCCATGAATTTCACATCACGAATTCTAACAAGATTCTTCTTAACAGGATCATAGAACCTATAACCAAATTCATTCTCACCATAACCAATGAAGATACACTGCCTTGACTTTGAATCCAACTTGGATCTCTAATCCTTTGGAACATGCACAAAATCCTTGCAGCCAAAAACTCTTAAGTGATTATACTTCACATTCTTGCTAAACCAAATTTTGTTCGGCACCTTACTATTCAAAGCAACAATAGGACTAAGATTGATAACATGCATCGTCGTGTACAGTGCCTCACTCTAGAAGTGCTTAGGTAACTTTGCTTCAAAGAGCATACATTTCACTCTCTCAATTAATGTCATGTTCATCCTCTTTGTTAAACCATTCAGTTGAGGAGTTTTAGGAGGGGTTTTCTCATGAGCAATATCATGCTGCTTGCAGTAGACATCAAATGGTCCATAATATTCACCACCATTGTCCATACGAATGCGTTTTAGCTTCTTACCTGACTGCCTCTCAACTAAGACATGAAACTCCTTGAATTTCTCAAGAACTTGGTCTTTTGTCTTCAAAACATAGACCCAAAGTTTCATGGAACAGTCATCAATGAAGGTAACCAAATGAAGTGCACCACTAAAGGATTTCACCTTCAAAGGGCCACAAACATCTTAATGCACCAATTCAAGCAACTCAGATTTTCTGGAGGGAGGATGCTTCTAGAAGGATTCCTTGGTTTGCTTACCAACCATGCAATGAGAACATTTCTCTAAATTTGCATTCTTCAATCCTGGAAGCATATCCTTCTAGGCTAAACTATTCAACCCTTTCTCATTGATATGACTAAGCCTTCAGTGCCACAAAGATGCCTCTATATCCATAGCATTCACACTGTCTCTAGCAACCAAAGCTTTTATCCAATACAACTTTGAATTTTTCTCCCCCTTGGCCATAACCAGGTTACCCTTGGTGAGTTTCCACTTTCCAGAACCAAAGTGGTTATCATAACCAACATCATCAAGTACCTTCACAGAGATCAAATTAAAGTGGACATCTGGAGCATGTTTCACTCCTCTCACTAGCAACTGCATTCACATGTTGGTTTGCAAACAAACATCACCAACATCAATCACCTTGGACACGCCATCATTACCCATCTTCAAGACTCCAAAATCACTTGGAGTGTAAGATGTGAAGAACTCCTTCCTGGCTGTAACATGCAGTGTAGCACCACTATCAATTATCCACATGCTCTCATCAAATACAAGTGGACATCTGGAGCATGTTTCACTCCTCTCAGTAGCAACTGCATTCACATGTTGGTTTGCAAACAAACATCACCAACACCAATCACCTTGGACACGCCATCATTACCCATCTTCAAGACTCCAAAATCACTTGGAGTGTAAGATGTGAAGAACTCCTTCCTGGCTGTAACATGCAGTGTAGTATCAATTATCCACATGCTCTCATCAAATACAAGATTAAGCAAATCAGGGTCACACAAAATAACAAGATCATCACTAGTAGCAGTAGTCACACAGTCATTATCATAATCATTCTCTTTTTACTTACCCTTCTTGTCTTTACTCTCATTCTTCCATAGAAAACAATTCCTCTAGATATGTCATGTTCTGTGACAATAATGACACTCAATATTCTTGTACCGAGACCTAAACTTGCTCCTACTCTCGTTCTCTATCACCCTTCATCATCTTCTTCTAGCTTCTCCCCCTATTTTCAGTAATAAGCACCTCTAACTGAGAAGAAGTACCTTGCACCTTCTTTCTCATCTCTTCATTAAAAGCACTAGTCTTTGCCATTTGCAAAGGAACAATACCATTGGGGGCAGCACTAATCATGGAGACCCGGAATGTCTCCCACGAATCAGGTAGAGTTATTAATAGGAACAATCCCAACACATCATCATAAAGTTGATACCTGCGGCTGATAACTGATCACAACGTCCTTGAAGTTCACTGAAGTGCTCAGTAAATGGAGTTCTGTCCTTGTATTTCAATTCAACAAAGTTCTTCAACAGGTACAATTTGTTGTTCCTTGATTTAGAAGCATACAAGGACTCAAGTGTTTGCCACATAGTTCATGCATGTGTCTCATGAGAAATAAGATTATAAATGGGTTCATCTAAGTGTCTAATAAAACCACATACACGTTCATGTTCAAAACCCCACTCTTCATCAGACATTGAATCTGGCTTTTGTGTGCGAAAGACCGGAAGATGCATATTCTTCACAAATAGCAAGTCCTTCATCTTGCCCTTCCAAAAGTGATAGTTTTCTCCACTCAAGGATACCATCTTCATATGTGCCTCCATCATTCAAGCAAGTAGAAAAACAACCCCTTAACCAAGAGCTCTGATACCACTCTGATGGGGGAAATTGGTCAACACAATAACAAACTCAATAACAGAGTAATAGGAAGCAAAAATAAATTCCCCCAAACTTGCAAGAACTTGTGAGGATCACCAATAAATTATAAAGTGCAAGATAGAAATTAAAGAAAATAGAGATACAATTTGTTTAACATGGAAAACCCCTCAATGCAAGGGTAAAAACCAGAGCAAAGAAATAACTCCACTATAATCAATAAAGATACAAGAGAGTCTCTAACAAGTGCACTGAAACATGTTACAAACAACCAAATCAAAACAGACCCCCAGTTGGTACAATAGAGACAAGAAGATGAAACCCCAAAATATAGAGCAGAGAATCACAATGATGAGCCCGATCCAACGATGAGCAAATCTGCAGTTGCAATTTGAAAAACGCTCTCTAGTGGGTATGCGAAAATCACAATGGTTTTTCCTCTCCTTTCTCTCTCAATGATTTGTAATTGTTTTTCCTTTCAAATGAGTCACACTCTTTCTCTGTGTCTGTCTAATATGACCCTTCTCCACTTAAATAAGTGAGACAAATGGGTCTTCTCATTTGGGCATTTACTCCACATAGGAAGGGAACCCAAAAAACCCAACATACATGATAGTACCACACCTGTATGTGTTAGAATGGAATCCAGAAAAACTGGCTGCTTCATCCACTTTTGCATCTTCTCTTCACTCACCTTTCCATCCTTCTTCTGATACGCGAATGACGCGTGATAGCACTCGCTCTATTTGCGCACCTGAGACAAGTCTATTTTGTAGAAAATAGGAAGAACATGAACGTTTTCTTCTTCTTGTTTCTTGCATTGCATTACTTGGGGGAGTTCATTCAAGCATCGGCTAGAAAGACATGTAGTTCCTAGAGAAGATAACCAAGAAAAGAGTGGAGTCTTTGATGGCTCTCACGATTTCTAGTCAAGATAACCTTTAGTCTATGTATGTATCGATGTTGTTTCTCCACAGAGCAGCATGAAGATGGCTTGTGAAGTCATTGCTAGTATCCTCTCCTCTAAAGGTGATGAAAACATCATATTTTTTTGGAAAAAAGAGAGGAAGAAGAAGCATTACTAACTATAGTAGAACTAGTAGAAGCCATGAATACACTTTGGTATGGAATATCAAGGTGTATTGGTTGTGTCGTGTATGTGGTAAACTCTTTTCTCAGGACTAAAAGTGCAATGGAGGAGGTTTATTATTATTATTATTTTCAATAATGCAGGCTATTCTATTAGTACCTATGTTTTTACATTGAAATAAATAAACACTTAAATATGTTTTTATCCTTAATAAATATCCGATTTTGGATTTACTCCCTAATAAATTTTTGTTTTGCAATGAGTTTCTAATAAAATAATAATTTTATTTTTAGTCCTTGATACTTATTTTTAACCCCTAATAAATTAGCAAATTTTGTATTTGCTCCACGATAAATATTTTCCATTTGTTATTAATACAAACTAAAACAACATTTTCTAATTTATTAGGAAACAAATACAAAATTTTCTAATTTAACAAGGAGTAAAACAATATATCAAGAATAAAAAATAAAAATATTGTTGTACTAGGAACTCAACATAAAACAAAAATATATAAAAAATCAAACACAAAAATCAAATATTTATTAAGAATTAAAAACATATTTAAGTAATAAATAAATAAACAAGATGACAATTTTTATTATTATTTTGGTGGTGATTTATCTGTTCAGTTCACTTTAAAAACAAAGTCATGGTAGTTAGAGCCTTAGAGGCATGTGGCCAACTAGCTGATACGTATACTCCGATGGTTTTTAGAAAATTATTAAACCTTGATCGATCGGTTGAACCGGTTCAATTGGAAACCAGACAAATGTCCGGTTCGACTCTCTTATCTGATCAAATCTGTTAAGAAATGAATTAAGGAAGGTACCAATATATTTTAAAATGTGAAGGCACGATGGAATTTGCTTATTTTTAATTACTGACAAATTCCTTTAAATTTTTTATTGAAATTTAATTTAAAAATAAAGATGAAAAAAGTAAATCAAGTGTACAAATAAAGATAGAATGAGTGTGGCTTGAGATAGTTGAGAAAGAGTTTTTCTGTGTAATTGTTAAAATTATTTAGTTAAACTTATCAATACACCACAAAATTAGTAAATAGTGATCCTAATCTACCACTCAGCCCAAATACAATTCTTTTACCAAATGTTAAAAAACTAAAGCCTAAGCAACATCCTAAATTTTGATCTGAATTTCTTTTTTTCTGAAACTACTAAGTTCTATGTATGTTGAAAGATCTTGTGACTCTATGGTAGAGGTTAATATTACATCTTGCTTTTTTGTATTTATGAATTATGATTGAACCCAATCAATTCAAGAGAATGGTACAATGTTTCTTCACAGAAGAGTTCTTATTCTGGAGCTACACTGTTTCTGTTGTTATTTCTTTCAAAATTCTCATAAGCTTGCTTAGTCCTTATGTAAAGGAAGAAGCTTGAACCCAATCCTACCATTGAAATGCAACTCCACCATACGAAAGTTTGAAGGTAACACTTCCTCCCCATGCACATGGACATTTTGTGCAGCCAAATTGTATGCCTTGGTTTCCTTGCATTGGAATCATAAACTAAGGCTGCAAGAAGGCCGTAGAGGCATGAACCTAAGGGAATGTTAGTGATGAGGATGTTGTGGTTCACACCAACACTGTTTGGGCCAAAAAGCTCTGAAGTAATAGATACTGCTGCAGAAAACACAAAGCCTGAACTTAGCCCTATCAAGGCAGTGCCTATGTGTAATGCTGCTCCACTGCCAGATATGGCCAGCAAAATGAATGCAATTGGTGTTGGCACCAAGGCTGCTGCAAACCATCCAGTTCTTGCAATGTGTACCCTCCTGCATTGTCATACAACGTTAGTTGATTAATAATTTTGTTAATAGAAAAAAATACTAACTGCATGTTTGGTTTCACAGCATGTGCTCTTACGTGGTCGTTAACCAGACATGTTGGCGACCATATCACCACACCCACTGTCAACCGCCACAACCACCGACCATATCACCATACCGCGACCACCAACTACCTTATCCATCATTAACGTTCGCGACCATAAACCGCAACCATAAATGTTTCTCTCCAACCAAAATAGAGAGAACATGAAAAAAACAACATAGAAGAAGAAAAACACCATGAGAGAGAAACAAGTAGAGAGAGTGTATGAGAAAGGGAAGGTGATGGTGAATAAAGAGAAGGAGAGAGAAATACACGAATTGCTTGTTGTTAGGTATGGATCCAGCGATTATCGGAGTTAGATACTCCAACGCGAAATCAAATCTTTTCGTCATTTGAACACTAAATTGGGGGAACGACTTCTCTACTTCATCCTTGCCCAAATTAAGAAGGAAACCTTCCAAATAACCAGACAAAGCGATAAGAAGTAGGAAAAAAGAGTGTGAGTCCTTGTGCAAAAACAATCGCAACACAACTCGACTTAGCGATGGCCGAGAGTTGCGACACCTTGTTCGCGTACGTGAACAAGGGCACGATGGCGGTGTGAGACTATGGAATAGGATGCGCCGTGGTGGTGTGCTGGCGCCGCGATCTGTAGTTTGGGGGTGTGGGTCGTTGTTCGATGGTGGTGGTGGTGTGTGAGGAGCTTGCAGAAAAGAAGTAGTAGGAGGTGGAGAGAAAGAGTTAGGTTTTCCAAGGGAGAAGAGAGATCAACACTCAACAGAGAAAAGTGTTGTTCAAAGGGACAGATGGGAAAAAGAAACAGAAAAAGAAAAAAAAAAGAAAAAAAATGAAATTTTTTAAGCATAAATCTAAAAAAGAACTCCATTCGTGTAATGTGTCCTGTTAACGTTGAAGTAACCAATTAATGGATGTCGATTAATGGCATGAATCTGGAACAAAACTTTTTAGACATTAAAGATTCAATTCGAAAGAAAAATTTATCAAGAACTTGGTGAAGAAGTTAAATATATATCAAAGATCAAAGATATATTTAAGTTTTTTTTTTCTTCCCAAAACTGACTATTTGGCTTGAGAAAGCATTTTTTGTTTTAACTTTGTTTCCTGTTTTCTGAAGTTTATACAGGAAAAAATTATAACAGAAAATGAAAGGAGAAAACAATAAAAAGATATTTTTACTGTCTCCTGTCCAGATTTTTGAAAACAAGAAACAAAGAGAAAAACATTTTTCTCAAACCAAACGGTGAGCGGCATGCTTGTTATCTAGAATAAACCACATTATGTTATGTAGCAATCGTTCTTGAATCTTGTTGAATTCTATCAAAATTCTTGCTAATTTTATCACTACCAACTAAGACCTTTAAAAGTACCTGCTTAAGAAGTCAGGTGAGGCTGCAAGAAGACGACCAAAGAAGGAACATGCCGAGTAGAGTGTGACAAGAGAACTAGTCTGAGAAGAGTGTCCTAGTGATTGCGAAATTTGCCCCAAGTTGTTGCTGTAAACCAACCCAATTGTTCCTCCACAGAAATATGCTAAGTAGTACAGCCAGAAGTCCCATCTACGCACTAGCAACTTAGCTGAATGCTCTTCCCCTAGCATTGAAAACTTCTCTCTCTCCAACATATTCACAATACAACATTTCTTCTCTCTTGTGCTTTGTGCACTTCTATTCCTCGTGCTGTCCTCCTTGATACTAATGAGCTCTTTGTAAAGCTCATCATCATCGGGGACGGCACGAGTGAATCTTGAACTGTAGAAGGAAAAGCTTGTGGGGACAGTAAAGCAAGACCATTCTCTAGAATACACAATGCCAGGCAAGAAAAAGAGCAGCACAAGGAGAAAAATTGCACCTATAAGGATAACGCGAGCAATGGCCGTGGTGTAAGAGAAGGAATATAAGAAGAGGAGGTAGAGGCCTGTGACAAAGGCAAGGATGTTGAGGCAGAGAAACACCGAGGTGTCACGCTGAATGGTGTCAACAGAATGTGGTTGAGGCTGTGGTTGATTGAGAATTGGGATGAGTACTAGTCCAGAAATTAGCACAGGAACAATGGCATTGAGTAATAGATAGAGGGTAGCATCATTTGAGTTTATTGCATTGGCAATGAGAGTGTACAAAGCTGCACTCACACCGTTGAAACTAATGCTCAAGGATAATGCAAGGGAACGGTTTGCAGGAAAATGTTTGATGCATAAGACATAGCAGATGGTGTTGAACCAGCAGATGCTGCAGCCAGCAATCAGGCATAGAAGAAAGACCTGTTCAATGTGCGCAAATGTTGTTTTGTTAGTATCAATCAATTTGGAATTGTTTGTAAAAATATAATTATCAATTGCTGGCTTGTGCTATATACATGTTACCGAAGTCCCTAAAAGTTTGATCAAACGAATTTATAATCCCAGTGAAACTAATAACTTTGGTGGTCAAATCCTGCAATCTGAACACATTTGAGAAACTAAGAATGAATTTATAATAACTACTTATAATTTGGATGACAGTGAAACCTCTGTCCAAATTACCCTGTTTAAAGAGGATTTGTTATGCATCTCTTCCTCCAGTGGCACAGACCTATAGTCATGTGAGGGTGTGTACTTGTATATCTCATTTTTTAAAATTCATTAAATTTGTAAATAAAATCTTATATTTTTATATTTTATTTCATCTATATTTACATAATTGAATTTACTGATTTTATTTTTTATAATTTATATCCACTAATTTAGGGTCTTGGATTCGTCATTATTTTCCTCTCTCTGCTGCATAAGGAAAACATTAAAATGTGTGTGTTTTATTTAAAACTAATTCATGTTATATGGATTAAATGCATTTTTTTGGGTGGTGAATCCAGGGTATTCCCTGACACAGAGTCAGAAATTAAATTAAGGAATTAAGATACTACTATCTATAAGGAGTTGACTTCTCTCACTATTTCATATACATGGACTTGAAGATCTAATCTCTAAGAGGCACAATGACTAAATTCATTTTACTCTGTTACTCTTATTGCCCTTTGCATCATAGACTTACGCATATTACACCTCCTGATTTTTTTATTATGGCTTAATTACTTATTTAGTATTTGAATTTTAGGGGTGTGATTTTTTAGTTCCTAAAATTTAAAATTATTATTTTTTGTCCTTGAATTTTGACAAGTTTTTTTAGTCTCTCACGTAATAAACAGTTTTTAGTTGTCATAAATTAATTTTTATTTTTTAGTCACTTCAATATTTTTTTTTTAAATGTCACAAAGTGTTAAAAAACTACCATAAAATACTAAAAATCATTATAAAGTGTGAATTTATTATGTCAGTTATTAAAAAAATCAATTTGTCAAAATTCAGGATTAAAAACTTATGTGAAACCTTTCTGTTTTATGGTCTCCTTTGGTTTTATCTTTGGTTTTATTGTTTTGGAGATGAGAACTTGTGTTGTCAAAGGATGATCCAAAAGATGCTGTTCTGGGACTAGTTTCATTGCAGAGGTGAGATATTTGCAACAAACTTCAAGGAAGCTTAGCAATTAATGTCGCTCATGTCTTTTGGAAGGTAGGAAGAGAATTGGATGGTGGAGAGAGAGAGTAACAGAGAAAATTCATGTATGCTAAAATAAAATTTAATTTTATAATGAAAAGGTCTTAAATATGTGTTTTTATTCTTGTGATATATTATTTTTTTCAATTACTTCTTGTAAATTTTTTTCTTTATTTTTACTATTTTGTTTTTGTCTTTTTAGTGTATTCATGTTTCAGTTTTTTGTCATTATAATATATGAATAATTTGCTTTTAGTTCTTATCAATTTTTTACCACAAGGACTATATAAAAAATAGGGACCAGTATGATGACTCAAAGAAATAGTACCCTTGCTAAAACGGAAAAAGTAGATATTACAAGAATTACAACAAAATAATAAGGATAATAAAAAAAGAAATTTTACAAGGATAAAAAAGAAGATATTTTTTACTTTATAAAATTAGTAACAAATATTTTTATCATTATTGGGCCTAAAACTTAAACATTAGTTATTTTATCTTTAAATCGATCATGGTAAAAATCAAAAATATATTTAAACGATAAAAAAATGTGTAAAAGTTAATAAAAAAAAAACCAAGTGTATCATGTATAATTTTGTAAATTAAGATGAAAAATGCAACTGAAAAATAAATTAGGGGGAAAATGGATTTGAGTTTTTTTTTTCCATTAGATAATCTTTATTATGATTTTGACTTAACTTATACTCAAATTTTCACACCCAATCGCCTATCCCCACTTGATGGGAAAGGGTAGGTGAACTAACACAACAAAATGGTGAAAGAGAACTTCTGAAGAATCCTTCAAGGTACAGATAACCCTGGGAATCTAAGGAGTAATTAATTGGCTTGAAATAAGGTACAGAACTTCAAAAGAGTGCATAAATTAATAATTGTTGTGTTAGTTGGCTTGAATCTAAAAAGTAAATTAAAACAGAAACTTGGGAAAGTGCCTAAAGCTGGTCAGCTAATGATCCTAACCAATTTGCAGCCACAGGAACAGCTCCTCTACCAGCAGTCTAGTTAGTTGAAAAAAGGGCAATTTTGACTAACAAACTAAATTTAGGCACAATCTTATTTTAGTTTTGCTACTTTGAAAATTGCAAAATAAGGGTGTCCAAGACCCAGGTAAAGCTAATAACACTGATGGAAAGTTAATTAATTAGGATGGAATTATATTTTAAAAATTAGACCCTTAAAAATTTAATTAAAAGAAAGTTGGGTTCGAAAAGCTCTTTGTCCAGATCTTTTTTCTTTCAAAACTCGCAGTAATTAAACTCAACTATTAGGAAATTTATAATAACATGTATAATATTTAATCAATTGAGTTAGTTAGACCTCCTTAATAATAAGTTTTCTAGATAAAATTAGCTCAATTCGATAAATATCTTTTAAAACTAAGCATAAATTAGAAATTTTATTGATTTAAATGAATACCACGCATAAATTAATAATTGTATTGAAAGTATTTTGCATGAAACTCCTAATTTCCTATGCATAGTATCTAAATTTGTACGTTTTATCCAATTAAATAAAATGAAAATGATATCTCTATTTGTTAATTTCATTAAAATATACGATAGAGTCATATCGTTTTAATTATAATTTATTTTTATTCTTTTTTGCGCTGATATTCTTGCTCTATTCTGACCTTTTACTTGATTCGTTTTACAAGGAAACTATTTATTGCTATTGAGATTTGGTAGAGTTTTTAAGCAGCCCACAATCCCAATCCTAAAAATACTGGATTAGTTCAACTACTACATTAATTAATATTTTTTAATTAACGTCACTACATTAATGATGAAGCCAGTTGTTTAATTGCTAGAAATAAAATAAAAAATAGAAGACAGAAGTTTTTTTTTTATTCATATAAGAATTAAAGTAAAGTATTAAAAAATATTATAACATCTCACACACGCTATCCACGTAATTGAACCAAACCTTCGTCATAAAAAGAAAAGAAGAAAAACGAAGTTGGATGACAACAACATAGTTGTTCGTAATGATTATATTAACTATATTAATATATCTTTATTAATATATTTTTTAAAAACAAACAATCCATGTCATTAAAATCTCGCGTTGGAAAACGTTCTAAGATAACATTTTCCTTTATATAGATTGCATGTCAAATTGATTGATTATAAAACAAGATTGCTAGTAAGATGTTTTTTAATACATTTTGTATTATTATTTAAATTTTTGAAAAATTAAAAAAAATATAAAATAAATTTATTAAATAAGATATAACATTGTGGGTTCATTATGTTTATTTTTAGTCTTTTGCTCTAATAACATGATTGTTCCTGTGTGAAGTGTGCCTAAGGAACAAAATAATATTATATATATATATATATATCGGTAAGAATAGAAGAATGTATGTGGCTAAAAAATGTTAAAGTCTCTGGCTAAAAAACATTACTGTATAAACTAGCTTCTTTTTTCTTTCACATTTTAAAATTACGGTTTGATATTGACACTTGAGCCTATCATAAAGATGATGAGACGTATCAGTATGTTACATCCATACAATTTGTAATAGGAGTGTCGAACGCTCAACTCAACTTATTTTCAAACTTGTTGAAAATCGGATTAAGTTGAGTTAGATGAATAATATTTGTAGTGAATTAAAAATCTCAATCTAACTCGTGATGAATTGTAGGTTGGGTTGAGTTGGTCTCTCAATCCATTTTTAAAGACAAGATTAAAAAAATTTAATTATTTTACTTATTTAAAAAATTTCTCAAATTTGATAATAAAATATAATAAAAAAAGAAATTATTTTATAAAACTAGTAAAAAAAATACTTAAAAACGATTTTAAAAAGGTGTAGCTATTAAATATAATTTATGGAAAAATAATTGACAAGTTAAACAAGTTGACCTCATTTGAAACCTCTAATTTTTTGTTTTTACTTTTTAGTACAGAGATAGAAAGGGTATGTGTCTATAATTGTGTCATGTGTGTGCTACATGTGGAGAAAGTTAGACAGATAAGGTGGACACGTAAGATAAAATGTTTTATGGTTAAAATTACTGCGATAATATTTATATGAGAAAGAGTGCTTAGTGCTAACAACATATTTTTTATTTACTTTTTCTAACATATTTTTATTATTAAAACTTATCTTGAATAAATTAATTAAATAAAAAGTGAAGTCCAGCAAATTTGTTATCTTTTCCAATATGTTGACATTTCTCATGTTGACACCTATGAGGTCAGAAATTAGAATTGTTGTCGTGTAGCTTTAAGAGTTTCTCACGCATTTCCTTTCACACTAGACCATCAGTTTTTATCCAGAAAGCTAGGAAATTGTCTCTTACGGTTGATTCTTCTGCCAGTTAGATACCTTAAATTTGTACATGCGTAAGATTCTTCATTTTCATAGTCTTCTAAAAAATTAACAAAAACCATGAGAAGAAATGTGTTTATGTGCAAACAAAATTGTGCTTCAAACAAAGCTCTTCCATAAAATCCCAAACAACACTAAAAATTTTCCCTTGAGTAAAGTTACATCTTTCCACAAATTTCCATATATAATTATTCTCATTACTTTATAAAAAAAGAGTATCAAACGAAAACTAATGTCTTACAAATTACTAATACAAAACACCTTCAGTGTTTATAATTAGTAAAATGTTAGTAATAATATATTAGGATTTAGAAATATTCAATTTTTTATTCATAGTAAACCAGTCCAGGTAACAGATATTTACAACAATTCACAGATATTATCCGATCAACTGAGTTAGATTTCCTAATCGAATTATTCTATTTAATTTTCCAAATTCAAGTATATGGTTCATTGATTTTCCAGAAAATTAATTCCCACATATAAATGTATGAAAAATCCAAAGAATTAATTAGCAATGCAACATATATACAACACAAGGAGGGATCGAGCTAGCTAGGGTGAAGAAAACTGACCACAACATAAGGCAAAGTGATGAGTCTATGAATGACAAGCCATTGGAAGCCAAAGCCAAAAAGTCCCATAAAAGCAGCCATGAACATAACCACCCACAAGGGGAGGTACATGAGTGAGACCCCAGAACACCACCCAAAGGCCTTTCCCATGTCTGAGGCCACAGAGAGGTAATTTAGCTGAAGCTGAGTTATGTTAAGCACAGATTTGAGCTCAGATGAGTAGGATGAGAAGTCAAAGTTTGTCCCTGTGAATGCCTGCACCCATATTGATGCCAAAAGTATCACCCACTTTCTTGATTCCCCTACCATGGATGGATCAATTGGACTCCAAAATTGAAGAAATTGAAGAGTTAATTGATTTCTCCTAATTCCTCTTCTTCTTTTTCCTTTGAACCTCCTCCAACCACCAAGAAATAACAACAGGAGGAGCTTTGTTTTTCTCTCCTGTTTGGAATGAATTTGGTGGTTACTCTTGCTTAGAGAGAATGGTGGTTGTTGTCTCCTATTTTAGTACTTTTTTTTACTTTAAATCGTAAATTTAGTCCTTAAATTCATCACTATTTCTGTTCTAGTTTTTATACACTTTTAAAATTTACATTTTGGTCTATACAATTTAATTTTTTTTACAATTTAGTCTTCAATGATGTTAACCTTTTTTTCTTTTCATTTTTTCATATATGGATTAAAACACAGAATGATATGTTCTAACATAGAGACTAATTAAAATGTAGATTTTTTTTTATGTAAAGACTAAATTTAAGTGAATACAGGAAGTACAAGAATGGGTTCAAGAGTATAGGGACTAAATCAAATATATGAGTTATTATATTCTTATGTTCAGTTTTTTTTTTCCACTCACATTTTTACTCCATTTATTTCTCTTTTCATTCCTTGTTACATTATTTGTTATGTTTATTAGTTTATCTCTTTTTCTTTATTTTTTTTGTTTCTCTTTTCTTCCACTCATATAGAAAAAATGAGGTGTACATTTAACTTTTTTCATCTAATATCATTATAGCTTTGACTAATTAAATAACTGAGATCAATTTGTATATATATTTTCTGTTTAAATGTATTTTTAGTCTTTTGTAATTTTTTTTAAAAAAAATTGTCCCCATAATTTTTTTTTATTTTAGTCATTACAAAATATGTTTATTTGTTTTTCGTTTTTAAAGCGCTTTAAATAATGCTTTGAACAATAAAAAAATACCTTGAACACTGAAAAATGTTAAATTATAGAAATGAAAAATATATTTAAACTCATATTTTTTCATGTAAGGACTAAAATATAGTTTTTATATACATATACTAAAATAATAAAATAATATTGTACTATCCAAGATTCACAAAATATACATGTTATGCTACGTAGCATGCCGAAACATACGTTAACTCTACATGTCAGCACATACACTTAGCCCTTAAGAGCCAAACGCTCCAACCGACAAGTTATCTCCAACATCTTATTATTTGAATACAATGTCATATCTTTATCTCTTGACAAGTATTCAACTTTTAAGATATCAAAGATGAATTTGCATGATGGTTAAGGTGGGGATCCCCATGGTCTCTATATGAGAAAAAATGATTTTTAAGATGTATGTTATAAAATTATAAATAATAGCAGTGATGGTGCTTCACTTAATCACGTACCAAAACCATATTATCTACAAAGCTATACATTATTTGTAAGTAACAAATTATCTTTAAGCAATACATTATCTATAATGTTATCTATAAGTTATCGACTATTATATATAAGTAAGTAATTATTTGTAAAGACTGTTATCTTACTATAATAATTTCAACGTGTGTCAACTCTCAATTTTGATAATTACAAATATTGAGTGCAAAAGGAATAAATTTTTCATTTAGTTTTTTTAGTCCAAAGTTTTAAGTTGGTAGAAGAAATTAAAATTGAGATTTTAGACGATTTATCTTCTTTGGAAGAAAAAGGGAAACGCAAATAAAAATAAGCAAATTATATTCCTTTTTTTTTATAAAAAAGAAGCAAATTATTTGAAGGCCCTTCATCTTTTGTGCAACTGTGCAAGCACAAGATTCGGGAGTGTCCTTGATTAAAGTAACATAAGTGCAAAAAGCGAGTCCACTAAATTTATAATGGCGGACAAATAAAGATACGTACGTCCATAGTTGCGCCACATACACCTTTGGAAAAGTTACATTATTTTGCCTTTGGTTGGTAGTGAGAAATGGCATGCTTTTCATTACTTACACAGGAGCTTATGTGGATGGTACTATTTTATTTTCAGCGTAACAAATATGCAACTAACGTCATGTTTTGTTTGAATAAAAAATAAAAAAAAAGAAAAGGGTTTTTATTTTCACATCTCGCACACAACGTTCATAGATATATATATATATATATATATATATATATATATATATATATATATATATATATATATATATATATATATATATTAGTTTTCATTGTTAACTCATAGTTACCTTTCTAATAATTTATTATTAAATTTTATATGGATCACTTTACTTTATAAAAGTTAAGTAAGCCATTAATAGTAAAAGGAGATCAACTTTGAAAAAAAAATATAAGTACAGAAATAAGATTGAGATCTTTAGAAGCCACAACCACATTTATTAGCCATGAATTTTCTTATACAAAGACCAATTTGGTGACACTTAAAAGTATCAGTTAGTGACATTAATTGATATTAATGGAATAGGTTAGTTAGGTTAGTTGGTGTAATATAATTAAAGGTAAATAGTTATTTTTGTCTCTAAATATATAATTCGTTAATAAATGTGTCCTTGGAAGATAAAAGTATAAAATTTAGTCCCCGAACTGTAAAAAGTACGACAAATATATTCAGCCGTTAACTTCCATCCATTACCCTTAATAAAATAGTCTACCTGGCACAGAGGGACAAATTTGTCACTGAAATAATTATCAACGTGGTCATCTCTAATTATCAGCATAGGAACATATTTGTCATACAATATTTTTTTTACTTTTCGTCTTCCTACTTCGTTGACAATTTTGCCCCTAACAAATGAAAATATAAAATTTAGTCCCCGAAAATATAAAAAGTCTAACAAATATATCAGGGCGTTAATAGTGTATCGTGAATAATTATTATTATTTGAAAAATTTTAGAATGATTGCGACAAAATTTTGAGAGAGTTATATTACACTAGTAAGTGTTTGTACTATGTTATATAATTTTAAGCTATCAACACAAAAAAATTTACTGTAAAATGAAAAAAAAATTATTGTTTTTGTTTAATTAAAAACTATTTATTTAAATTTTTTTTATAAATTTTTGATAATAAAATATGAATGTCTATTAGTATATGCAATGACATCAAATTATAAATTATAATAAAAGTTTGTTGATTTTTAAATTAATTTTTTAAATCAAATACAATTATTTTTTATTGACAAGTCATTTAAAAAATCATAACCTTAAAAAAAATCATTCCAAAGGAGGTGAGTGTTTTTTACAAATCAAAAGTGTCATTACAATTGTAATTTTTCCTAAAAATTATTCATGGATCTAATTTAACTATGATGTTTTACAATAAGCATTTTTTTATTTGAACCTTTTATCAAGCATGAGAGTACAAAAAAATTATTTACGAGTTTATAAAACAAATATTCTTTTTTCTTTTAGAATCAATTTAATTTTTGAGTTTTTATCATTAATTTAAAGTTAATAAAGAAAATACAAAAATAATTATTTATTATATTTTTTCTTTCACCTTAATTCCATGATCTAAATTTTAGTTAACAACCAAATCAAAATTTTAAACGTATACTAACTTTTGTTTGTTATTTGAGATGAGTTAAGTTAAAAAAAAATATTAAATTACTAATTTGATCCTTTTTTTCGCATTGTTAAATTTTCTAAATTATAATAATTAGTTATAATTTATTATTAAGGTCCGGATATATTTGTCACACTTTTTACACATTAAGGGACTAAATTTTGTATTTTGATATTTCAGGACGCATTTGTCAGCGTAGTGGAAAGACCAAAAATCCACAAACATTATATAACAAATACGTCTCTATGTTTTTGTCGCACTTTTTGTACTTTTTACACTTTCGATGACTAAATTTTGTATTTTCATCTTTCAGGGATGTATTTGTGAGCGAATTACACATCTAAAGACAAAAGTGACTATTTATCCTATAATTAATAAAACTTAGATGAAAGCTTCAATTTCAGATATGAATATATAGAATATATTATTTTTTAGAAGAGAAATGTTCATGACACTTTCTCTAATAGTCTCTTTGAAAGACTCTTTATGATTGATTAAATTTTATTAAAAATGATCAATTTTAATAGATTTTGCTTCTCATTTAATATAAATAAGGAGAGAATCATTAAATGAGAAACAAAACCTAAAAAAATGATTATTTTCAATAAATTTTAACAAGTTATAAAAAAGTCTTGAAAAAGAGTATTTTAGTATCTTAAATAGATATTAGAAGTGAAAACCTTAAAAATTAGTCTATGACTCTCAACTAAGATATATTGAATTTGCCTAATGATATTTCAAATCTAGGAAGTGTTTTATACAAAACACAATTATTTTCTTAATTCAAATAAATCTAAAAATATAATTTAAAATAAAATAATTAAAATTATGATAAAAATATGAATGATTAATTTAAGACTTAATTATGTTTTTAGTCTCTCAAATTGGATGGTCAATTTTATTTTCTTATAGTCAATTTTTAAATCTTTAAAGGATTAAAAAAAATTAAAGGGCTAATTTTTTTTAAAAAAAAAACTTATTTTACACGAATCAAAAACTTATTTAATCTTTAAAAAAAATTACACACATAAATACCAATAAGAGAACCATATGTAAATACAACTCATGAAATGTGTATGAGGTCAATTTTACAAAAACTTTGAAACATGTTGGAAAATCACATGAAAAATGACTTTTGAGGCAGTACTTTTGCAAAATAATCAGAACCCTTGCTTTGGTTTTCATTTTATTTTTATCCGTTAAATTTGTATTGAAAAACATGTAACAATTTCAACTATAAATTAAACATGCACTTGTAAATTGAGAGTGCCTCCAACCATTACCATTTTTCCCATACAAAATGGCTGCCACATCGCTCAATCAACCTTTCACTACTTCCTATCACTGAAAGTGATTCCATACAAAATTAAAAGTACCTCCAACCAATTTAATGAATTCCAATTTTATCTCGATTTAATAATATTGGTCAATCCAAAAATAATAAAACTAAATGTTGATCATGTATTAGAACACCACAATTGTCACAAAAAATTCCACCATCATCAAAATCAGGATGTAAAGGAAAATAATATAGCTATTAAACTCAAACTCAATGTCTCCAAATATCATGACTAGAATCCCTATTAGTCATTTAAGAACATATTTCAAATATATTCCATCTTCACAGGTGTTGCATACTGCAGGAAAAATCACTCAGGAGTATATAATGCTAACAGGTTTTCCCGAAGGACTCCTACAGGCACAGCTTGTTAGTGTAAGTCCACACTCACTGTAGACTTGGCTGTTCTCTCCCCTATCTATTTATTGAAACTTAGGATGATAGGATCCACTTTTGCTGAAGGAAAGGTCCATGTGTATACTTAAAGTCACAGAATGTCATTTGGTGTTTGAATATAAATTTTCAGTGAGTTCGATGGCAGCTATGGAAAGTAATCAAAATAACCAAGTAGATGTCAAATGCAAGAAATGGTAGTCCAAATTACAGATTTCAGCAGTTTGTACCCTAAAACGATAGCATCTGGTATATAACCAATCAGTTAATCTGATTTACTATCATAAATGAATAAAAAAAATAAGTAAAGAGGAGTACAACACACTTTTTAAAACATCCTTTTAACATACTCTCTACTATTAATTAAAAATAAAATTTATTAGAAATTGCAAAATCACGAATGAGGCTCATTATATAAGGTGAGACCTGCCCAATTTTGTATTTTCTGATAAATTCCAGCCAATAGAGTACTTAAAAATGTGCGACAAAGAGTGTGTTGTTAGCATTTCTCAATAACTAAACCTGAAGACTTCAATTGCATTCTGACTCATGCTTCTAATAAATGAGACTAAATAATACTTCCATGTATTTTTTTATTCCATAGATGTTATTAGCATAACACTCACTCCATTCTGGTCTTATGAATTAGGCAAACAATTTTTGTCATCATCATCATCATCAAGAATGAGTTTAACTCCATTATTCTTAAGAGCATTCACAACAGCCCAAACCTTGGTTTGGTTCTTAAATCCTTTCTTCCCAACTTCTTTAGTTATGTTTGCATGAATCCCTCTTCCTTCTCCTTCATTAAGCCCCTCAACTTTCAGCCGCCTGGCCAATACCTCTCCAACAACAGCTGCTGCTTTTGCATTGCAGGATCTGCCACACTCAAGTGACTCTTTAATGGTGTGTTCTGCAGTGGATGATGATACTACAATCCGACCATTGTTTCTATCTACAACGTTTGCAGTAATGTACTTTAATGATATGAACAATCTCAGCACATATCGCTTCATAACCGGCATTCTTCAATTATCTAACAGAAGGATGGAAATAAATAAAGACTAAGCGACACCAAACATAAGAAAAGGAGAAATACATTCAAGTATTTTATGAGAACATATTGCTTTTTATTTTTTTTATCTTTTTAATTCATGATTCCTTGGTCTGTTTCATTTTAATCTAATGAAAGGAATCAAATTATTTATTAACATGAACCAATTCTTATGGTTAAAAGACAGATGCACCATTCAAATCTGAATAAAATCTTATTTCAGGATACAGGTATTAACAGAAGCAATTATACTAGTGTAATTACTCAATTAGGTTCAAGATAACATGCTGTCCGTCATTGACACGTAATGTGCAGTTGATGCATATAACAACATAGCTTTTTCCACTGAGTGTATGTAAGGATGCCAATTATTGGAAAGGACCCACACAATGATGAGTCAGCAGAAATTGGGGAAAATGGACAGCTAGGAAAGGGTTCTATTGGTAACATGGAAATTAAAGGAGTGAGGAAGAGCCAAAGGGTGAGAGTAACTAACTCTAGGATTTTGTGTGAGGTGAAGTGTATAAGAGAGGGAATAGGTGAAGGGTCTCTTGATTCTGATTTCTCTCTCTCTCTCTTAAATTCACCTATCCCTTAGATTCAATTATTCTTCTGTTATAGGTTGAGTTCATCATATTGTATGGTTACTATTCCTCCACACACTGGGAGTTGATTTGTTTATAGAAAGAGATAAGACAATAACCATTTTCAGATTTCTATTTAGTATCATTTCAGTGTGCAGTTGATGCATAAAGACTATAAATAAAGATATGTATTTGGAGTGAGATTACAGATACTGTGGATGAACAGAAGAGGGGGAAAGTGGCAATGCATGGATGATGAAAGGCAGGATGTGGATGTGGTTATGTCAATGGTGTGAGTTCAGTATAGAAAATGGAAGACAGGATGTTTTATATGAAAATGTCATCCATTACTTTATTCAATAATTTGAAAAACTACATTAACTGACCACCAAAATGGACTTCAATTCCCGTCTCTTATCATTTTGCAATTTGCACCAGTCAAATTGTTATAGTAAGTCAATTTTCCTGAATCTGGCCTATGTAACCAGAAAATATAGAGGTGCACAAGCACAATTCCTTGTCTGTTTTGCAAGAATACTCATTTTCTTGCACCTATGAAAACAGGTAAAATTTCACAGGCACATACATACAACAAACAGGAACTAAATTAATCAAAAGTTTAAATTCCCACCCCCAACAAAATAGAAAAACCATCGGCTTTCTATTCTATGAAATTAGTATCATTTCCCAGAACTAAGAAGTTAAACTAAGAAAGGAGTAGAAGAAAAAGATTCAACTAATAAAAAAATTCAGCTGTTACTTGTTACATTAGGTATTAGCTTTACTATTAAACTATCTTATAATCTAATGCAGGGAAAATTTCCCCAGGACAAAAGGTAAATTTATTTATAAAAAAAAATATAAAAAGGGCAACCCATCAACTCAGAGCCATATTATACTATAATTAATGAACATCTAGGAAAGGTGACTTACTATACCCTAATAAATACCTAGCAAGTTCAGGGTACTTTTTAACCAACAGTTTTTTCCCATTATTGTGGGTGATTTAATGATTTGAACATCTTAAATTATATAATCAAATCTGTTTGATAAACAGAAAAATATATCTTGAAACAGTTCCTCTTACTTGGTGGTATGTATAAGCCTCTGACCAATGCTCTGAATTTTGTATAGAGCTTCCTGCAACTTCACTATCAGCTCCAGAACGGGGTTGAAATGCTGCACAGAGAAATAGGGGAAGCTTGAACTCAATTTTGATCTACAACATACAATACTACATAACCAGTTAATAAAGTTGCGGTTTCTGCGTATTTATTCAATTTTCTAAAGAATCACAGAAAAGTTAAAAGAAGCAGTGACACGCATGCTATAGTTGAAGTAGAGATACAATTTAAGTTGAATTCGGTGCAACATTTCATCGAACAGTTGGTGTACTAAAACGAAAACATTTAATCAAATCTTAACGGTGCGGGAAAGAGGACTCATGAATCAGAAAAAAAATTGAATCGTCAGTAGCCATCGTAAAAAAAATACCCATGTGAAATCGAGTAAGGGAAAACAAGTAAAGAAGATTAAAGCCATGGAATTTGGACAAGGGAAGCAAAACCCAACTTCAGATTAAGCTCTAAATCCCACTTCACAAGTAAGGTACTTCTTTTTCCAGTGGAACAAAGAAGAAAAAGATGAAGAAAACGAGACTGAGAGTGTTGAAGAAAAACCGTGAAATGCAGGAAAGGATTATGTGGTGTTTGACGGAAGAGTAACACTAACATAGGATGTAACTATTTCCTCATTCTGTAATCAATCTATATAATCTGATCTTTCATGTTTTGTGTAAACTAGATTTTGGACCTTCGGTAAGTATTTAAAAAAAAAAAAACTAGTTAAGTATCCGCGTGAGTAAGCTGGAAAATTATATTTATAATATAGTTATAAATATATAGTTATAATTTAGATAATATTATCATGTATTTAATTGGAAATTAATTAAATGAGAACAAAAATAAATAAAGTTAAAAAGTTTATGATCAATATATATAAAAGTCAAGCAAAATAAAACAAATATTATACGAGAAACTATCAATTAATAAAGTATTTAAATTTAAAAATATTATTTGTAGGAAAATTCTGATCACAGTAAAAATTATCTATTTACAAAAATTGACATATGTTACAATTACTTTGTACTTAAATTATAAAAATAATCAAAACAAAGCATAATTAACTAGGAAACTTAAAGATAGTTTTCATGCCTGCAAACTTTGTGATTCAAGAAAGCTTTACATCTAGAATCATTTTTTTTTTTTTTTTGCTGTATCTCCGTAAACAATGCAACATTCCACAGCAGCTTTCAAAACCAAGTGAGTCTCACATCTTCTCTCTCAAAAATCCGAGAAACAGACACGTGCGGACTCACGGATAAGCTGTGAAATGAAATATATAGTATAATTATATATATTTAATTATAATTTTGTAGAATTTATTAAATGAGAATCCAAATAAATTAATATGATTGGAATATATAATATATTTATAAAATAAAACTTTCTATTTAACTTTGATGATATTCATTGTTATTCATGTTTGGAATTTTTATAAACAATGAAATACATGTTTAATTTTATTGAGGTTATTGTTGTTGAATATGTTATTAGTATATTATTTATAAAAGATTAAACTATGAAGTAAAAATCTAAAACTACTAACATATTGAAATGCATTCATGATAACTATATTGAAAAATAATTGCAAGACTAATTTAGAGCATCAGCTTGACAATGTCATATGATAAATGATTTAATAAAAACATGAGAACAAATCAAAGTATTTTTTGAAATTTATAAAACAAAATTAAACAAAAAAAGTAGTTAATCTTATGTTTATACAATTATTTTTTAACAAAAATGTACAAATGATGGTTAAGATAAGCACGACAATAAAATACCACGAGATTATATGTTATTTCTTGTTCTTGTTGTGTTAATCTCACTCCCTGGTTATGATAAACAAGTATAGAAGAGAAAAGATGACTGTTAATAACCACAATAATTATTATATACTTACATAGTATAATTGTAGAACTTATTTAATGAGAACAAAAATTAATATGATTGAAATATATAATATATTTAATAAAATCATGTTGTCTATTTAGCTTTGATGATACCATGGTAATTCATATTTTAAAATTTTAGAAACAATGAAATACATATTTAATTTTATTGAGGTTATTGTTGCTAGATATGTTGTTAGTATATTATTTACAAAAGATTAAATGAAGTGAAAATCTAAAAATGCTAACATATTGAAATGCATTCATGACAAATATATTGAAGAACAATTGCAAGACTAAATTGGAGCACTAGCTTTGCAATGTCATATGATAAATAATTTAATAAAAACATGAGATCAAATCAAAGTATTTTTTTAAAATTTATAAAATAAAATTAAACCTAAAAAAAGTGTTTAATCTTATGTTTATATATAATTATTTTTTTAAAAAAATGTATAAATGATGGTTAAGATAAGCATTACAATGGAGTACCATGGGATTGTGTGTTATTCCTTATTTTTGTTCCCTAACATCGTCTTCATCCCGTCCTTGATCCTCGACGACATTTGTGTAATAATTCAGTATCATGTGTGTTTAATTTAAATTGTTTACACAACAAAATGAGAAAGAGAGATGAGAGATTAGGTTAAGTCAATGCAATTTGACAATAATGGTAAGGTCCAGGTTGTGCAATTTTGTTCAACAATTTTAATAGTAAACCAAAATAAAGTAGTTTCATTGCATATCCTTCCTCCTATAGCATGCACATGACGCATGTGGCAAGTCTGATGAGGAGATAAGAG
The DNA here is from genome assembly GCF_000004515.6 of Glycine max. Lineage (NCBI taxonomy): Eukaryota > Viridiplantae > Streptophyta > Magnoliopsida > Fabales > Fabaceae > Glycine > Glycine max. The sequence continues at coordinate 29,963,798 of NC_016090.4, read as the reverse complement.
AGTAGCTTTGCATGAAATGTTGAGTTATGTCAATCAATAGGAGACCATTTGGATGAGTTTTTCATGAACGGTTGAGTCATATCAATATAGTGTATCAAGCTTTTTGAAAACAATTTTTATTATCAATAAGTTTTGTAACATATGACTTTGTGACATTGAGAGATTGAGCCTAATACTTAAAAATAGTTCAAAAGGTGAAATGAACGATAGTATAATTGGTGTATATAGATCGTTTTTGGTATAGACCAAATATCAAAATGATATTGTTTTCTTATATAAAATTCACTTATATTTCTTTTTTTTAAAAATATTGTTTATTATCATAAGAATAAAATTTACTAACTTAGATATTATGTAGTTTATAACATACATTATTTAACTCATATTTATTAGCTAAATCGTCTTATCCTATTTGTTAGGTTCTATGAACGAAAGACCAACATATGGGGTACCCATTATATGCATGCAGTGTGCAGACCATAGAGCTCTGTCACACCAAAGGAAAAGAGAGATAAAAAGAGAAAAGTAAGGCAGTAAACACTAATAAGGACTAGAACTTAAACTTTTATCAATTGCTTTGATATTTGACGAGAAATTCTACCAAAATTCTCTTTTATATGCTCTTTTTAATGTCCTATATGTTATTAGAAAATATATAAGTGAGTCTTACTATGAAGAGACACGGGAGCTGATTTTTTTATTATTGAGAACCATACATATTTAAGCTAATAAAATTAATACATTGACAAATTATATTAAAGAATATGTTGGTAACCTTACTAATTTGGTAAATATATTTTTTGATATATCCTACGTGTGTCACAGGATGGTTTTGTTGGAGCAAAGTCATGATGTTGGAGGACAGTGACTATATGAATCAAATGTGGAAGGAGACGACCTTTTTGGAAAAAAGCCCTTTCTAAAGGTTCATAGCAGCATCTATGAATCTTTGAGGCTTACATCTTCACCTGAGATCATGGGGTTCACTGATTTCTCTTTTTTGGTCAAGAAGGGTAGAGACATGAGGATGTTTCCTAGCCACACATGAGAAGATGTTAAGGAGTTTATAACAATTAACACATTTTATTTAATTAACAGATTTAAATGACTTGATGTTGAATTTAAATATAGTCAATAATATAAAATTTTAAATATTTTTTTATCATCAATAAATGTTAAAATAATTAAGTAATATTGAATTTAATATTATAATTAAATTTTATCTTCTTTTTTATTAAACCATTTTGTAATAATTATATATTATTTCTTTTAAAAAGTTACTAAATTAATATTATTTTTATCTGCTTTTTTTATTTTTTTAATCATAAATCTCATATTCATATTTGTATACAGTCACTTTGTTTTTTAATTACATATAACCACTCTATTAAGTACATCTATATAACATGACCAATGTTATATATTATTTATGTTTTTCATTTTACCTTTTTTTGGGTGCACTCATTCATTATAAAAATTGATTTAAGAAATAAAACTAAAGAAAAGATAAAATAGATTAATTTATTTGATCAAGAATATATTGAATAAGATAATATGTTTTTAATCAGTTTAAATATGAATTTTATTTTAAATTTTCGTTTCTTTTGTACACAACTGAACATCATTTAATAAATTTTTAATATATCAAGTTATATATATGATAAAAAAATAATACATTTTAATTTAAATATCTTGATCAAATTAAATTTATATTATTTTTTCCACAGATGATGTAAACTCTAGTTAGGTATTAAATAGTAGAATTTTTATTTGCAAAATTATAATAGCAACACTTTTGTAATAAAAGTTTTATGTAATATTTCATCTTGTTTAATTTGAATTGTTTATGCAGATTACAGAATAAGAAAGAGATGTGGAATTAGGTCTTATGGGAGACAATCTTGATGAGTTTTTCATGAAATGTTAGATGAAAATGCTTTGACCAAAAAATAGTGTGTTTTAAACTATTTCATAAAACTATAAATCATGTAAGAAATTTATTCATACACTACTCATTTTATTTTTCTTAAATTTAACAAAAACAAATTATTATTAATATTTTTTGACCTTTTTTTAATCATTCAATACCCGTGTATTTTTATACATAAAAAAAGATAAAAACATCCTGTTCAATCAAAATTCTTTAAAAATTGGAATTGGGACGTTCTTTTTCTAGAATGTCACACTATAACTTTGATAATCTTCTCTTCTAGTTTAACTCCATGTCCTTGTGTTTTTTTTATATAAATAATAAATAAAATAATATGATTATTCTTATTATAAAAAAAATATAAAAAATGTTATATGTCAGAATGTGCAAGGAAGAGTTTTTTGTGTATAGTGTACTCTCTTCTTTTTAGATTCACCATCTTTTCCTCACCTAACTTTCTCTACCTCTATCAACTAAATGATGATACTCACAGTTTTAGAAATGAGACATTTATAACATTAAAACTTACACGTGATGATTAGATAATATTTTGTCTTTGTTAAATTAATAACTTAATTCTATAATTATAGTCTCTAAATTCCAATTGCAATCATACAATTTAATGTATGATTTGATTGAATTCAAATAAAAAAAGTTATAAAAAACTTGTGTGAATCTCACATTTAATATTCTTTTAATTTAAAAATATTTTCCTCTCCATTTTTTTTTCTATTTCATTCTAATCAACCAATGTCCCACGTAATAGAATATGCTAGCATAACAATTACATAATATCATGCTGATATGGTGACTCATTTTTATTCATTGGATTTCATAGCTATAAATTTTTTTAGTTGTCGTCTTGATTTTTTTAATGATGTAACTAAAAAGTTATGTGTGCGCGCATTCATTGTCTATGTGCATTTTTAAAAGGATTTATCTGTATAATTATATTATATTTCTAAAAAAAATAAATAATAAATTATATTTAAATTTTATCCTAGTAGTTTTTACTCATTTAGGTTTTGGCCCTATACTCCCCCTAACCAAGTTATAGGTGCATACAGTTTCCTATCATTAAAGTTTTGCTCCCTTTGAAACCAATATATAATTAGAACCAAATTGATGTGCATGAATTTGGAGAGATAATCAACGCCCAGGAAGTTTATATTACTTTTTATTCAGTATGCAAAGAACATCTCGAGATTACAAAACAGAGTCCATCCTATCCTATGTAATGGTCAGTATCATCTTTCCTTTTCACTTGAACCTAGTTATATCTTTTATCAAATAGCTAACTGATCGAAGATATTTTTTTGTTTTCCACTGAGCAGTTGATCCAAAAGTATATGAGGCTCACAAGTTATAAAGCATTGGCATGTTAAATTGATAAGTATGCAAATGTTTACATATCCTGATTAATTTGTGATATAATGCACAATTTATATTTTGGGTGATGGCATAACAAACATGAAATGCATAGCTAAATAAATTTCTTTGTTCAAGGAATATGATTTTGAAAAAATTGTAGAACGGTAAAAAAGTAATAAATGCACTTATATTTTCTTCTATGAATCTATGCACTTCAACAATAAGATCAAAAGCCATATCTTAAGAGGTGAATTTGACTAGATGGAAATTTAAATATATAGCCCTGAAAATTTACACACACACACTAGAAAAATCAAGTGTGCAAATCACTAACATTTCACAATGCTATATATTTAAATAGTACTCCAAAACACTTTTAGTTCTGGCCTTTCCTTTTTGTACTATTGTATATTTTCCCCTAAACCTTTTCTTAATTGCTTTCCTAAAGCTTCCTTCCAAGCCCTTAGGTACATGATGGAGAATGTTCACTATTGAATCTGTATTCTCTACAAAGCAGAATATTTATTTTCTATTTTAGTTCTCCAAATTTAAAATTTATCTAACCCTAAACTTTGGATTGGAGCTGTTGGTGTTGTATCATTTGCCGTATATGTCAGGATTGTATTGATAGACAAAAGACCAAAATGAAACACAACTGGTTTTTTTAAGAGGAATATAATAATTTAATTAAACGCATCATGAATAATTTTTCATCAACTTTGATTTAAATCAATTGAAATTAAATTACAACTAAGTAATTGGACCAATTTAACATAACACTAAATTACGCAAATCAAATGTTGGGTTGCTTAACAATTTCCAAACATTATCATTACCAGTAATGTAGTAATGTCAGACATTGCGCTGGGCTGGGGAAGTATAAAGTCATAGGTAGGAACTTCTAAAATTAAACGAAACAAATGTCCACATACAGGCGAGACAAATATGAGAAATTTAATTGCCATCAACCAGATCAAAACAGAAAAGATTAAGCAAGGCTAGAGTAGGTATTAGAAGGAAGTAGGCTGGAAATTGTTATCAAATGATATCATCAATTATATCCAGTCTCACCATCAAAAGAATGGATATGGAGACATGCTCAACATCAAAAGAATAATTTCAAAAACAAAGTAATAGAGATGGAAATTTACCAACAGCAAACTCCTCGGTCATATTGTAGCAGTTCTATACTCATGCAGCACAAGATTGTTGAATTCTTGTTCATGAAGGCATCCAAGGTAAGCTATAAATTAAAAAAAAAACATGAGCTTGCTACCACCATGTATAATGTATCTTAGTATGCAACAAAGATGTATATACCCAAGAGCAACATTCTTCTGAGCTCCTATTATTTTTCACTAGAAAAAATGTGAACATTGAGGAGATTCATACAATGAAGAAGATATTTAATAATCTTAGACAGCTTCATCAGACAACATGCCACATTGTCCTGAGGAACTCTGATCTCAGTTCACTTGCAACTACTTCTTGATGAAGGGTGGAATAATGCATGATGTATCTGTGTTTCATGTGATTAGGAATAATGCATATCCCAACCCTAAAGAAGTGCATGATTTAAATGATCAGAGAATTCACAGTAAAATGCTACTTCATTCCCCTCGAAGAAGAGGAACATGAAGAAGGGTGGGAATTACAATCATACATTTTCCACTTGCTATAGAATATATGTAAAAAACCTGCCAGGTATAATTAACTTAAAGAGATAAAATAAAAATATGAGATAGAAATGCATATCAAAGAGAAGTTGTAAACAACCTTGGTCACTCTAAGGACTGTAGTGCAGATTGATTGATCATTACTTCTAACATATGGTAGAGTCTCATAGAATAATAAACAGTTGAAAGAGGAATGTTCTTGCCAATGGAATCAAGCAAACCAACTGCAACATGAATGAATGTGGGTTCCTTAACTAATTGTCTTGGAGTTGACGGTATCTCTTGACGGCAAAAAATGCCCCATCAAACATATTAAAGACAACAAAAAAATTTCCAAAAGGAGAAATGAAAGTTGATAATTGTATACCTAAATTTTAAAGAAAAAGTATGTGCTTTTGGATTATAAGAAGCATTTACTTTGACAATAGTGGTCCTAGCTTGAGAATACTTGCATAGTAGTTGATAAGTTAATACAAAATGAGTAAAAAAAAAATGCAAGGAATTAGAAGGCAAAAATACAAACCATAGCAAGAAAGTTGCAAGATCTGCATCATTGGCATCTCGCATGGCAACAAAAAAATCTTCATATGTCACAGCTTGGCCATCATGTATCTTAAAATATAGATCCATGCCCTGAAATACACGAAGTTTGTAAGATTTGAATCCTAAATTGAGTAGAAATTAAAAAAGTAGTCTAGAGCAGAAATTTATTAAACTGAACCAATGAAACATAATGATAGAGTTTCTGCATAAAAAGCATGAAATAAATCAACAATATTGTTCTATTTTCCTAAAATCAGTAGTCGTGAGTTCAATACAATAGGTAAAACAATATTCTCCTGTGCAGGAAACTTCCTCGCTGACTTAGAGTGGAAGCAGCCCATTATGGAGGAAAAACATGTAAGGCAGCACATCATAGTATTGGTGCTCGAACTTACCTGAAATATATATCATCAAAACCATCTTAACCTTTCCAATTCCAACCAAATTGAAACACCACAATATATAAATAATAAATAAACAATCCAACCCTCCAATAATGCATGATAGGTTAACTAAAAAAACAAAAAGTTGTCTTAGAAAAACTAAAAGAAAGATGAGGACAAAATTAAAATAATGTTTGTAGTCCAAAGGATTCCAAGAGAGATGAAAGATCATTATGCAAAATATACAGTAGATTATATCTTCCAGTAAGTGGTGCTAAACACCTACAATTAACAAATTCAAAAAAACCAAATAAATAGGAAGTGGAGTTCTCCTGCAACAAAACAGAAAAAATAAAGGTAAAGAATAAGAAAATTACGTTCATAGACACAAGCCTTCTGATTGCACCCTATTCAACAATGTTCCTCACCAGAAACCTCTTCATAGCTTTGTCTTGTTATTATTATTTTTTTTACAAATCACACAATTAAATGTTTAAGAAAGTGAAATAAGAGCGAACCTTAAGACAACATTTGCCGTAGTTGGAGCATTAAATGAAAGATTCTTCAAACATTGGGTTTCCATTTTTCTGAGAAAATAATTGCTTTGTTTTCAAAAGTTTTTTTTTTTCCAGAAGTTGGCAAAAAATATATTATTTTTCCAAATAAGTGGTGCCAAACACCTATAAGTAGGAGAGAACTAACGTGAGAGTGAGTAACATGACAGAAGGAGAGAAGCTTCGAGATAATCGTTATTATTGTTGCCGTGAAAGTTGCCGAAGTTGGATCTGCGACAGGAGGAATCATAGGAAATGAGGAAGGATTTGCGGCAGTGATACCAGAGCGGTGAAATGTGGAGTGGCGAGAAGTCGATAGCGACGAAGCTTGAAATGGAGCAGGCGGTATACCTTGAAAATAGTTTTGAACGGAGCAAGCAATATAGCTCAATTTTGTCTAGGAAAAAGATAAAGAAGAAGAAAGAGGAAATTATAAAAGCGAAAAATTTGAAAATTTTCCTAACTCATATGCCTCATTCAAATTTGAAAAGCTCATCACAAAAGGGAGAGGAAGAGGCCCAGAAGAAATTTGTGGGTTTTTAAACATGATAATTGTTAATTATGAGTATATTTTGGGATTAAATCATATAGAAATTTATAATTTATCTCTCATAATTCTTCCTTTTTGACAAATAATTGTTAAATTAACATTATTTAAGTTTTTGTGCAGAGAATATTAAAAGTGATGAATTTATGATGATTAATGAGTAAAATAAAACCCAAAAAATGGATAATTAAGGAAAGCAGAAACAAGGAAGGAAAGCGAGCTAATTCAGGAAAACATGAATAATTAAGGAAAATAGACTAATTAAGAAAAGTAGATTAATTATGCAAAACATGACTAAAAGTAAAGGAAGACTTAGTGCAAGAAACCCTATAATCTGCACACCTATAAAAGAAGAAGAGAGAAGAACGAAAATCACACAGAAAATACAATTTCTTATAGAAGACAAAGGCTGAAGAAGGAGAAGTAAGCATTGAGAGTCATTCTTTCCATACATCCTCTTTCTTATCTTCTTCCCCTTTACTACATATTTCCCTCTTGCAATTATAAAGTCTCCATGACAATGAGAGACTAAACCCCCTTTGTTGGAACTTGGTAATCAACTACTCTTGATGTATTTTCTCTTCCTATCTATTTACGAATATTACATTTGCATTATCCTTTCTTGTACTTAATATTATTGCTTGTGGCTTGATCATCCATTTGCATGGTAAGTTTTAGGGGTAACGTTGGGAAACATTATTTTCTAATAGAACTAAAAGAGTATCTAAATAAAGTCATCTCTAGGGATATGTTGATATTTGTTTAGCTTGTTATATATCTCTATTCTTAATGCAATTTATTATTTTAGCTCTTCGAAGGGATTTGAGAGAGAAAATACATAAATTAGGTTCTTTCATGCGGGAAACCAAAGTTAGAGTATACTAGTAGATGCATATGTAAATTGAAATAATTATAAATAGAGAAAAATTATTAACATTACATCAAAGAATAGCTCTCGTAAACTAAGTTCTCAACATTCTCATCTTTTGAATTTCCTTCTACAATATTATTGGATTTTCTCGTCATTTTTGTCTTTAATTAATTTAAATTCATGTTTAATTTTTTTTTTCTTGTTTGATTTAATTTTTAGCAATTTAATTTACTGTTTTCTACTACCTTTTTCAAATTTTTTTCTTAATTAAATATTTATCTACCTAAGTACAAACAAAGTTCTTGTGGACGGACTTCCATTTTAATTTTATTGCTTGGGACATTATTAATCCATCAACAAAACAGGAATTTTATAATTGTGAAAATTTGTGGAGGGACACGTCAAAGGTGAAGCGGGAGTAAGAAAATAGAAGCAGAGTTGAAGCTCGATTGCTAGAAGAGATGATTATTTTATTGCCAAAATTTCGTGGATCCGACATGTTAGCCAACTCGTAGTTGTTTTACTACTAACAACTAGTTTGAGGCCCGTGCGGACGCCCAGGATGATATCTTACTGTAAGTGGTATAAACATTGTGTAGATAGTTTTTTTAAAGGATTGATTGTGAAGAAAAGAAAAAAAATGTAAATTTGTTGGCAAAATTGGTGATTTTAATTACAGCAAAGGATATATCAGATGTTATTTAGAAGAAATTGTAAATTATGTGAGGAGGTAGTTAATATGTTGTTGGATACGCATGTCAAACGGGATAAAAATACTAACTTCGTTGGATGATAACAAAAGAAAAGATTGTTCAATATGTTAAAAAATACAAAATAAATTTGTTCATTGAAGAAAAGTCAGTTGTCAAAGTTGATGTCCTCGTTGTCCCATTCAATATCTTTCCTGATCAACAGTTCCCATGCATGGTCATCAAGCCGGTAGTAGAAGACTACCTCATCTTCGGGCATCAATTTTTTTTCATGAAGAAAGTTGAACCATGGGTCAGCAATTGATGGCACACCATTGTGGATGGTGACGTCCCACTGGGTGCGTTTTGCCAGTCCATGCACGCTGAAGGGTAATAAATTTTTTGTAACCATAGACAAATCTGGAAGTTGTTGCTGGAAGAAACTGTATAAACAACGAAAACAATGGTCAAACAATTTGATCAGGAAGGAATGAACAGGCAATGGAAGGAAAAAAAACAATTACAAACGATTATAAATGATAAAAGGTGCAGTAAAACCCACCAAAGGGAGGTTGCACTGTATCATTTCCTTTGTGACATCAGTTGTAAAAATATGTCTCCTGGTTGATATAACGGGCTTTACATGCAACTGCCTATGTGTAGGTCTGATGACATCAACGGAGAAAGTAGTATTTTTGTCAAAAGCAACAAAACGAAGAATGACACTCTCATTTAGATCGTGTGCCCTTCTGAATTCCTTTAGGCCATCAGCAAAAAAACATTTGCTACCATACGTCCTTACTCGAATGGAATGTTTGTTGCCATCATAGTGGAATAAAACATACTTTGGGTATCTGTACATCCATTGGCTATGAAAAGACAATGGGACTTGAAGAAGGTTCTGCATTGAAAAGAAGTCAACAGAAGTAGGTGATAAAAAAATGAAAATGATGTTAAGTGAAGCATGTTTATGAGTGTGAATCCTGACCTTCTGAATACGTAATGGTGTAGTAAATCTGATGGTGGCTAAGCAATCGGATGAATGCTATAGGAATGAAATAAAAATAGTAAGCAACCAAGCGAAAAGAGGAAAATAGATATAACAAAGATGAGAAGGAGAAATCGTAGGAAAAAAGTTACAACAGTTGAGTGGGATCTGGAAGTGCTCATGTTTGTATGTTTATGTAAGATATGAAGGAGTTTAAAAGGCGATGTAGTATATATATATATATATGTATGTATTTTTTGTAACTGGTGGAGCGGTTAGTTCTTTAAAACCACCAATTAAATGGAGACTCCTCGATGGTTGGTGCAGAGAAGAGTTGCGAACAGTCACAACTGATAGACGTGAAGAGTGCTTTGAATGATTTTTTTTACGGTTCCTCATATTAAAATTAGTGAGTATGAATGCATGATAATGATTACATCTAGTAGGGTATGTACCATGATTAGAATGCACCATAGGGAAATACAACAACAGCAATTGTGCAATGCATTTATTAAGCACGGGGTCTAACTCGTCTAAATCTGATTTGAGAGTGGAAAAGCTGGAATATACAATGTTGAGTTAGATGTTGTTGTAATAACAGGGATGAATACTAGCGTAATATTTGAACAACATTTAAATGCAATGCTTTTGAATTGTAGGATGGAAGCATACCTATTTATAAATTGGAAAATATTTCCTTGTAAACAACATTAGTGGTAAGATTTTTTGGAATACCTTGATTGTCATGAATAAGAATATGTAGTCCTTTTTTGCTTTTAACTCTTGAAAGAACAACATATAATTGGCCATGGCTAAAAATTGGGTGTGACAAATACAATCCTACGTGTTCAAATGATTGTCCTTGAGACTTGTTTATAGTCATAGCATAAGAAACTATAAATGGAAATTGTCTCCTAATAAGTTTGAATGGTCATGGAGAATCAAATGGAGACATATTTATTCTAGGTATGTATGTTCTATTTCCTGTATTAGGTCCAATAATGACTTCTGACTCAACCACATTAGAACCAAGTCTGGTGATAATGAGCTTAGTTCCATTGCACAATCCATCAGCCTGGTCCAAATTCCGTATCAGCATGATTGGAGTACCAACCTTAAGTTTTAATTTATGATTAGGTATGCCTGATGTTTGCAATGAATTGAGAAATTCAGGTGTCAATAATCCGAAAGCAGGATTGAGTAGTTCATCTGATTTATCAATACTATCTGTGCTACAATACTCCTTTTCGTCATTGGGTATCAGTGATAAGACAATCATTTATTTTGTCAACAATATCTTTTTTAGAGGCAAGAACAACTCTTTTTTGCAAGTAATCTGTATTGTTATAGTTATGTATCAAGTTGGGATATGTGGCTTCAACAATAGCGTGGATAGGATCAGTATAGTCCTTTATAAGGAACTCATCTGGGATGGTGATTTCAGAAAATCCATCATTAGCTTGTCCAACTTTGTCATCACCTATGTCCAGTAGCCAATCAGAAAATTGGTTGAACTCTTGATTGTTAGGCTGCCCAAAAGCACTTGATAGCAACCTCATGTTTTTTGTCAATCTAAGAATCTGGGAATGATCCCAAATGTATGATGCATTTATAGTTGCATGGACAATATCCGAGCGATTACCTTTTGGAACAATAGGTAGTATTTGTCGGAAATCACCACCAAAAGGCAGATTGTTGTGCATGATGTCTTTAAGGCTTTTATCAAGTGCCTCAAAAGTGAACTTGTGACACATTGGAGCTTCATCCTAGACTATTAGTTTTGTAACATTCAATAATTCAGCTAAGTGGCTGCCTTGATGAATATTGCATGTTGAATTCTGTGTTGTAGGCACTGGAATAACAAATTTAGAATGTAACCAGGCAATAATAATGAAGCAATTCCACTTGAAGCAACTGTACAAACAATACCACCATTGGAGCGTATAGCAAATGATAATGTTGTCCAAACAAATGTTTTGCCAGTTCCACCATATCCATAGAGGAAGTAAACTCCCGCTGATTGAGTGTCAACAACATGAATAATGGTATCGACAATAGATTTTTGATCGTCTGTATTTATATATTGACATATTAAGAATTAGTAATATGCACTGTTGTGACTGAGGAGGGTCTAAATAAAAAGTGTAAAAATTTGTATATACCTGTCAATAAATGGTAAGATCTGTTGAATTATGCTGCCAGTATTTGTTTGCAATATGCCATTTCATTGTGGATGAGTTTATTATGGTGTTGGTTAGGTGCATATCCTATTGGGTATGGCATGGAAGGAAAATCTTGTAGGCTTTTTCTTTTGGCTTATAGCATATTTTCAATTTCAGTCAAACATAAATGGATTGTTTCCTTTTCAGTAAGCTGGATACCTGTGATTAGTATAGTAATAAGCATTATGATTATGGGTAATAAGTTCTTATTTTGTATATATAGAATTACCTTGTTTCTTATGATCGAATTTGATATCATCTGCCATCCATTGTCATGTTTGTTGTCAAACATATTTTGGTCTGTCCATGGTGTTCATAAATAAAAGCTTGACAAATAATTTTCTGAGGCAAACATATTCTAGTCTGTCCATGGTGATCTTTATGAGGTATATCTGCTCTATAACCATCTTCTCCTTTTGGGTATAAAAGGGGATATTGCAAAGGCAAATATGCAGGATGAAGTTCATGTATTCTCTTCAGAAGTCCAGATTGTTTTTCTATTATGATATCTCTTTTATCAGTTGTGTGCTCATTACCAACAATCAAAGTAGCAACTTTGGTGCAAGTCGGTAAGTTATATAATCTTCCATCTGTTTATCTTTGACTAATCAGTTTTAGTTTGAGGTCAGGAATTGTAGCAGATTGCAATTTGTCCCTTGTCATCCTAAACTTCTGGGCATAATGATTGTGATCATCAAGAATATTTTTTATTCCAATGATAATGTCATCATTAAGCATACGATGCATGTTGTAAATTTAAAATTAGTCAGACGACAATTGACAGACATTTGAAAATGAAAATTTTAAAAGGTGTAACATAAGTATAAATACTGACGGGTTCTGTGAAAGTCTATTGTTGATCTCATTGTTTGTATCATAAATATATAGTTGTGCAAACTTGGGTGGGCTATTAGGCATAGGGATGAGGCTTCCAATAAGATGATGTGTTTGGCCATGTATACGAAAAGTTGGAGGTCCCCTTCCAATGTTATAGGATGTGTCTATTTTGATACCCGGTGATGTGAATGCAAACATTAGATTATACGAACGTATGTTTTGCTGAAAATTCTTACCTGTAGGATCGTGGTCATTGAAAAGTTAGTAACTCAATGGATGAGGTGGTTGCTGTAACAGAGACAATTGTATTTTTCCATCATAACAACATAATGAAAACCTTGGTTTCCTGCTTTGTTTGTCTTTATTTATCCTCTCATCATACCACATCATAGCTTTACAATGTTGGCATTCCCATACAGTATCTCCAATATCAATGTAAGCACTACCTATAAATTACTTATCAGTAATTTTATACATCGAAGACAGAATAATGCATTTTAAAGATGTGAGGGAAAACCTATATTTTGATATTCAGATGATGCGGCTAGAAAGCTTTGATCATCATAATCATCAAGATCATCTATTGTTGGGTCGTTGAATGAGTAATCTATATATATTAATTTGGTATAAAATATATGAGTTGAAAGCATTTTATTCAGTTATTTAATGATGCAAGAAGCACAATATAAATAATGGATGATTACCTATATCCATGTTTTCCTATGTCATATTCACATCGTCATCAGTGCAATCTAAGAGGTCATGAATCACAAATTGATCTTCCTGTCTAGTGTTAGATGGTGTGTGATTTTTATCTGTAAACAGACATCACGACATCATATATATAACTTGACTGTAGAATAAGATTAGAAAATGATGTAATAAAAAATCAAATGTGTCTATGTAGATATGTAACAATAACATTACAATAAAAATTACCTATATGAATGTCACAGTGTGTGATATTGGAACGATAATCACTGGTTTGACATGTGGATGTAGAAGGGGTTGCTTCATTTTTTTTATTGTCATAAGATGACATCAAATTCCTCTGGATGAACAAAACATTGACTGTATGGTCAGTCGAATGATGTTGAGATCAATTCATAGATAAAGTCATGTTTGTCGATGGTGTAGATTGGGAGCTTGTAGTGGGGTTATGATCGTTAAAGGCTGGGCTACACTGTGAGGTATACTAGAAGTTGACTGTAATAATAGTGTTCGTAAGTATAATATTGATCTCAATAACGTATAAATGAATTACAATTTTGTATTGATTGTTACCATTAGTGATTGGATATTGTCTTTTTTGTTGTAAAATAATTTTCCTACGCTTTCTTCATTCAACATAGTTGTCCATTTGAAGTTTGATTTCTGTAACAATTGGTTTATAATTGCCAAAGACCATGAAAATTAAATGTTAAAACTTACAACATAAGTAAATGTAGTAGTTGGAAAAAAATGATACCAATATGACAGTCATTTGGATGCGTCAGTGAAGGGATATGTGTTTTCAATTCAAAAAGCACAATAGCATTAAAGAATACAAAAGCATGTAGTAAAACATGCATTAAATTTCATACTTGATGGTTTGGTGTTGTGCGAATCGTCTGTGACTGTAAAACACTTGTTTTGCAAATTCTCTCATGTCTGAGCATTTATGATCATCGTCCTTCTTTTTGAAGTTGAATACATTCAATGTTTGATGAGGAAGGAAACAAAATATTTAAAAATGAATGGTGCATTGGCAAACGAATTGAAAACATAAAAAGTTTTTGAAGAATAGTTTCGATTGCATTAATATTGATATTGATTGATTGACATCGATGGAGAATTGACAAAGGCCCTGGAATGAGGGAAGTAACTTTGGGTGCTATATCAGTTGAGTTTACTTACTATGCAAGTGATTGATTATACATTGGGTGAAACCACCTAACCAATCAAGGTAAGTCAGTCTTGCTGGTAAAGCTGTATCTAAATTTGGTTCATTAAATGCATGGAGCGTGACATCCCAAAAAATAGTCGTCAATAAAGGACAAAAGAATAGCAGTATAAGCTTTATTACCTGCACACATTAAATGTGTTTGCAGGTAATGAGATTAGTGATAATATAACAATTATTTATTATTTTAAAAAATACACAAAGGAAGGAATATATATTTATGACATTCTTGTTATTGTTGTACATATGATTAATAATTTGTGGATGCCTGAGATAGCTTAAGTATGCGATTTTAATTATTACTATATGCTGAGAACCATTGGTTAATAATTATAGGAATGTTGAGCATTAACATTTTTTGTATTTTGTCATAGGCTAAGTATATATAATTGATTCAATCGCTTGGTAGATAATATTTTATGCATCAATATAATAATAATAACTGAATTAAAATTAAAGATTACAAAAACCAAGCAATTGAACAGGTGAATAAGAAATATGTTTATACCATATATTGAATCAAGTGGAACAACAAATATAATATTGTCTAATACCCAACGCTTGTATTTCTATCGGGTGTAGCAAAATGAACCACCAGGCCTTCATAAATACCCAACGCTCTCCTGAAGTCCTTCAATCCATCCGCAAAATAGAATTTGTTACCATCTCTTCTAATCTTTATAAAATGTTTTTCTCCATTGTAATCAAACGTTACATACGGTGGGTAAGTAGGACCCCATTGTATGTGACATGCTGATGGTATTTGAATGAAGTTCTGGAATCATACATCAATTACATGGTTGACCCCACAATAGTAGATATAATTCTTGTGTTAATTTCATACAATAAAATGAATAAGATAGTCAATATGAAAACACATACTCTATCAACGTGGACAACAGATTGAAATTTGTATATAATTGGGTTGTCGAAGTAACTGGGTGCTGCCTGAACAACGAAATGTGTCATAGTTAA
Organism: Glycine max; assembly: GCF_000004515.6. Classification (NCBI taxonomy): domain Eukaryota; kingdom Viridiplantae; phylum Streptophyta; class Magnoliopsida; order Fabales; family Fabaceae; genus Glycine; species Glycine max. The sequence continues at coordinate 29,948,270 of NC_016090.4, read as the reverse complement.
ACTTTTGGGAGACATGAAGCAAATAAATTGTTTGTATATCTATGGAGATTAATAATTCGACCAAAGAAACTTATAAATATAAAGGAAAAGAATTATGTATGAAGAATGATGGATATATGAGAAGAATAAAGACTGAACTAAATAAAAGCAGAATAACTTACAACGGTGGAGGTAGTGGATATTACAGAACTCATTGTGCGGGCAGAGTTTGGTTTTGGTGTTGGAAGAACGATGAAAGAGTTGTTACTCACTTGACGATAACACCAATGTAAAATAAAGACTTTATATCTACCATACCCGGTTCCCCATCACTAATAATCACTGATCACTAATAATTAATAATTAATAATGAATAAACTAATGAATGATTGACCAATTATCAATTAATAAGTATTAATTCAATTAATTTAACATTAAATTGAAGCAGTAGTTAAAAAGGGTTTTGAAACCGCTGTTTATTGAAATTTGTTATGATGAGGTGACTTGAAAGGACAACATATGATATAATATAAAAATATATAATAACATATATAACATATAATATAATAACATAATTTAATATATAATATAATAATACAATAATAATAAATAAATAATCGCTAGCAATCTCGTGTATGAAGTAAAAAACATCACAAATAGAAGGAAAATAGAACATTGTGAAAGTGAAAGATGGAGACACAGAAGATTGAAGGAGAAAGAGTAACCGAGAACATAGTAGGAGGGAGAAACACAACAGAAAAGTAGGAGAGAGAAAAGAAAAGTCATATAATGTATATTGTATTTGTATGTATATTTATATATATTTTAGTTACATATTTATTTATATCAATATCTCTACGTGAAGATACGACGACCATCTCATCTGCAAAATGAGAAATGATTGTAGGCTATAGCTATTCTGGGTACTGACAAAGGCAAAACCCCCAAAATTGCAATTTTAATTTTTTAAGAAATATAATCACACACTCCAATAAAATATAATAAATGGATTTTGATAGTTTCCATAAGTTACCATTTGTTTCAAAGGCATACTGCAAGCTGCATCCTTTGTAAAGTAATAACCATTTGTCACATTAAAGCACAACAAATGTAAATATAATATAATATAATAATAATATATAATATATAATATAAATATGAATATAAATATATATATATATATATATATATATATATATATATATTTATATATATATATAAATATAAACATTAAATGACAAAAGCTAATATGTTTTATTTGGATATATAATAATAACAGTAATACATAGTATCAGTAACACAAAGTAAGGATAACAACCGACACCAGTAAGCATGACAGGAGGATAAAGCAAGGAAGGAAGTTTTTTTTTCATACACAGCCTACATAGAGCCAGTTACATCAAAACAAACTAAAGGCAATGGGTTTATATGTTATCTTGTTCAATGCACAGTCAATTGTTATCCTCTGATTTAATTTAATAATTATCATGTCAACGACGAAAGTTAAGAGTATCATACGGATGAAGAACAAACATAAGTTAAAGGATAAATACGATGATTCATATATATATTCGATATTCGATTGTTTATACAACATTGGTATTAAATGTTGTTGTACATCACAAAATATATTGTCATATGTACTAGCATAACATATTCAAAATGATGAAGTTGATGTTAAACAAAACATACAGGCTGATACCACAGGATTTTGTAACCACTAATTACTCAGCTTTGATATGTTTGTTAGTTGATAGCTGATATTGTGTATAATCATCAGAATCTCAAAATTGGTTTGCTGACAACGATGGCTGTGGACCCATTTAATATATTATAAATGTTAATTATATATATATATAATATATAAGGCAAAGATTTGTCACATAATAATAGTTAAAAACATTTGTCAATCCTACACCCAAAAAAATATCGGAACAAAATACCCACCGTAGGATGGTAAATTGGCGGTGAACTTTCAGGCTCAACAACTATTGTCTTTCCCATCCTTGCTTCTCCCTACATGCAAAATATTAAGGCAGAACAAACGTCAATTATTTTTTGTTAACCTTATATTATGATAAACTTAATTAGTTATTACTTTCAACCCAAGGGTGGTTGTCAATGTTTGAATATGATAGGGTTCTTCACTGGCATCCAACACACATGATTGGCGCAATTGTGAATGGTACTTAAATCTGATAGCCCAAGTTTTAGACAATATTTCATCAACACACGATGGAAACACCTTAATGTCGTCCCCAGCCTAGATAGGGAAATTAATTTGTGTCAATCACAAACCACAATATTATTTAATCTATCATTGCATTGTACAGAACATACCGCTATCAATTCATCTCGACATTTTGCAACAGTCTTACCAAACATCTTGATACATGTTGCATCCCAAAAAATGAAGTTTCCTTTGTTCCCATTATGCTCCATCCTAACATTTAACTTATACCTTGGCAACCATAGCAGTTTCAATAAAATTTGGTAATGCAATCAAACGTGTAACCAAATAATTAGTGCGAAGAAGATTCCTGGCCTTACCTTGGAACTGTGTCGTTCACTCGGTTCTGGCAAGAACGACAAGCTGAGCCTACTTTTGATGGATCAAATGTTGTGGTACAGTAAGGACAACTGTCATAACTCCATGGAGCATCAATGATGATTTCGTCAACTGTCCCAACAGTCAAATAGTAACAATCCTAAAAAATGGTAAACAATAGGGGTTAAAACAAAGATGAGGTAAAGCACACATAAAGGATTGCACTGTTCAATTAGTCACCTATTTGAGGTTGTTAATTTCACCTATACTGACCACCTGAGCATTGTGCAAAAACTTCTCCACCAAATTACTTTGGCTAGATTGGGACTGAGAACCACCTCTATCATCGATTATTCCACCAGAGTAAAATGGGACACACAAACTGAATGGACCGCAAGTAACAAAATTAGAGTTACAGCAAGACTACATATAAAAAATGCAAAATTAATGACAAACCTATCACAAAATTGTTGTATCTCTGCAATGTCAGTGTTGACATACAATCTAGTCCCATACTTGATATTTTGGACGCTTAGAGGATACTTGTCTGGAAAAATATCCGTCAACATGATCAACAACATAGATATTTATTGACCAAAGGGAATAAATCTATAAAACAAAGACCAATTAACACCACACTGACCTGTAGCATCTTTGATTTTACCCAGGCTCAACATAACAATCAATGGTTCCTGAAGCAAAAGGTTTTTGTCAATAACATGATGAAGCTGAATAGCATAGTCCTCTTAAACAGTCATTATGATGTCCGAGTTACTATCACCAAACAATCACAATCACCATATTAGTTGTTGCTAACCTATTGATCATATAAAATAATAAGGAGAAGCTGCAATTGTTTATTTTGGTTCCTTTGGGAGGATATATATTTGAAATTAGGACATTTGAATACCTGTTATCTCTAAGCTTGACTGTCATCCTGTGAGGGGGATTAATTGTCTTAACATCAATGAGATCAGCGACCACCCCAACAATGTCTTGCCCAAAATGGCCACCCAACACAAACGTTAGTCCCACAGAAAAATGTATACGAAATTGTTTGTTATACGAAAAACTCAATAAATTGACCCACTAAAGTATGGTGTGGCGCCACCCCAGAGATTATATCAGCAAACAGAGTAATCATGTAGACATTAGGAGGAATTTCTGGATGCTGGATCTCCTTGATAGATGTAGTTCTGGCGAAATAAACCAAAAGTGGAACTGGGTGACTCTGTATTTAGACTGGTTGTCAACAATCCTTAGGTTTTGAATCAAATACGAAGAACCACAATGTAACGTGTGCCGGAACTCAGCGAACAATTCTTGCCAGAGAGTAACACTAATATTTGTACCCTGAAACACCAAAATCACAAAATGAAGTCACATCACATACAATAGAAATGACTAATAACAACAAACAGAAAGAACACAACAATAACCGTTTGGTCCATCAACACCATCTCAATTGCTTGTTTACTATTTTGCTTTCTAACTTCCCAAAGATTAGTGATATGGACACTATCTTCCATGTTCCTTTTCTCGTATGTAACTCAGATATGAGATTTTCCTTTTGAGGCATGGCTACAACACAGATAATGAAGACCACATAAAATTAGGAAAAAACACACAAATAGACAGAAAATAGAGAGCACACCTGATAGATGTACGGACAAAGAATGCACAAACCTGGGTAACATAGTAAAACCAAAGTCCTAGTAAAAGACCGGTCCTTCAAAACCCTTTGGTTAGAATAAAATAAAAACAAACAGGTACACACAAAACAGTAGTAGGCATACCCTAAACACTAAACAGGAGCAAAAAACGGCAGGCATACCAACTTCCAAAACCTTTTGTGCAAAATGAAAACAAACAAATACACAACAAATAGGACAAAAGTGGTAGGAGACAAATACCATTGACAATGGAAGACATAGACAAAGGCATGGTAAAAAATAGTTTTTTTTATAGCATTTAGTAAATATAGACGTTTAAAAAAACCAACAAATCTGTAGAGAATGAAAAGGAACCAAATACAAACCTAGACAACGAAAGCAATTGAAAAAGAAGAACAAAATCGTAGTTCTAGACTTGGTGAGGAGAACAAAATAGCAACAGACGTCAACAAAACCCAAACAAAAAAGGTAAAGAGTAACCGGAAAAGAAAAATCCAGAAGAATAGAGGGAATGAAAAGGAACCAAATACAAAGTTGAAAACTTTAGGCATAAAAACGAACACAAAGGCCAAACCACAGAGGAGGCAAGACAAACAGTAGTCCACAACATCAAAATCAGACAAAGGTCACACCTTTTTTCAGTCCAAAGCAATATAAAAACCAAAGCAAAAAAAAAAAAAAACGATTGCATGCAAAGCGTCGAGAATGAAAAGGAAGCAAAATACAAAACAGAAAGCTCAGCGAGCAGGAAGCAAATACAAATCTGGACAACAAAAGAAAACCAAAAAGAACCACGCCTGGATAGGAGAACAACCTACTAAGGAAAAGTCATCAACAAAAACCCAGATACAATGTAAGAGTAACGGGAAAAAAAGAAAAACAGAGAATGAACATGATCAGAAAGGTCACCCAACGGGAGCAACCGAAAAAAAAAGTCAATGCAAGACAAACCGGCAACGGACGGAAAAACCAAACGTCAGTAAGTAGGTTTGGAGAGAAGGGCAGTTCGGGAGGTGCTTTTTGTTTAGGAGAGAAAGTGAAAGTTCAGACGGCAAACCCAAAGGAGAGAAATGATGGATAAAAAAACAGGCAGGACACGTGGGGGGAGTGGGAAAAGAAGGAATGCAAAGGGGGGTCACTGCCTAGAGAAGGCAGAGTTCTTTCTTTTCTTTTTTTATTTTGCCACATGTCACAATGATATACAACAGGCAGTCAGGACCTTATTTGTATAAAAGATAGATATTAGAAGATTTGTTTTTATAAGTTTAATTATTTGAAATTTACTAGTAAATATTAATTATGCTGATAATTTTTAAAAAATTCAATGATTATGTAATAACATATTTGTCATTCTTAAATTATCATATTTATTAAATAATATATACAATAACCGATGCATAAAAATGTTAAAATACTCATTTAACTCAAATATTTACTTAACAATATTTGACAAGCAATTTTCTTTATGTTTTAGTCTTTATGAACATTGATCCCCTTTTTATACCTCACTCCCCTTTCTGGTTCCTTCTTTTCTCTACTTTTCCTCATCAACATCTCTCTCCTCTTATTTTGTGGGTTTTGTTTCTTTTAAATCCTCTTGCATCAACTAATATTTTTCATTGACCCTAAATGAGAGCCTTTGCGGATACATTGTTTAGACACGCTTTCTTGCACAAGGCGATGTAGATTGCGAGTAACGATTTGTATTGGCATTCCTTGTAGTGGTAGAGACTTGCTGCATAGTGTTAATCTTATTGCATAAAATACTTGAAAGCATGAAAGTTGCCATTTTATTCATTTGTTAGATCACATAATGCTTTTGTCACGCATCGTTACCAAAAATCACCTCTAGAGGCAATGCCCGGTGGAAACATTTTCATTTTCATTTTTAAATATATGACAATTTAATAACTGTCAGAAAATTTGTGTAGGTATTGTATTGGTAGTTTTGATTTTATGGTAGTGTTAGAGAACTTGGAGTTACATGGCTTGAATAGGGACTTTTATCAAAAGGGTGTAAATTTTTTTGTTTTTTTTTTATTTGGGGGTTGATTTTAAATTACACGTATTTTTTTTAACGTGTTATTGAATTTGATTTGTGTTGTAAATGAAATAAAAACGAGCATAATAATATTTAATATATTTTTTTGTATATTTTGTTTTGTTTAAAAAACTAAAATTTTAAAATAAATATTAAAATATTTTATTACTAATATTAACTTATAATTTGTTAAATAGTATTATTTATTTTATATAAAAGAATTTACTAATAACAACATCTAATAATTTAGTAATAAAAGTAGTTGTTAAATTAAAAACAACATAATACATTAATATAAAATGAACAATACAAATTAAAGAGAAACATAAAAGTAGAAATTATGTTAGCCATCTACATGTTTGTATAGATAATTACTACAATTATGTTAAAAAAACATGTAATTTTCGTTTAAATGTCTTGGATTTTTCAATTTACTTGTTTTAAAATTTTAATTTTTATAAAATTTAAGTATTTTATATTATTTCTTTCATTTACAAAACAAATTAAATTCAATAACATTATTAAAAAATATCTAAATTTTAAATCTAAAAAACATATTAAGTAAAACATTATTAAAAAAATTATATAAAATATTTTAAGGAAACAATATTAAAAAAATATATAACATATTAAATAAAAACATATAAAAAATATATACAAGATATTAAATAAAACTAATCACAAGTGAAATTAAAAATATTTATTTAATAATTAAATAAATAAAAATATTTATAATTTTTTTTAAAAAAATTGAAAGCAAAAGTAAAAAAATAAAAATAAATAAAAAATCCCGAAACAAAAATTTTTAAAAAATAAAAAAAAATATGATTTCAAAGTCATAATTTAAAAAAACATATACAACTTTAAATTCATAATTAAAAAAAAATAAGTTGAAATCGTAAAAAATTATACGACTTCAGTTAAAAAAACAATAAATCGTAATAGATGTTACAACTTCTAACTCACAAGTCACATGTTGCACCTCATTCCATTTTTAATATTAATTTAAAATTGACCCCAAATAGAAAAACTAAAAAAATTTACACCCTTTTTGATAAAAGTCCCGCATGAATACCCAAAGCGTTTGGTATAATGCAACACGTTTCCAAGTGTTTTATTTAGCAAGATTAAAATAATGGAGCAAGTGCTTGCCACTGCAAGGAGGGCCAACACAAATCACTACTTGTATGCTACGTTGTGTTTTATAGAAAGTGCGTTTGAACTATGCAACCTTAAGGCTCTCTATTTTAGAGTTAGAGCATGATTGGAAACACGTCGCAAATCCACGCCAAGGCAAAAAGACCATGTCAAAACATTAAAACGATGCATAAGCTACTGAATGTGTATTAAATCTAGATGTGATGCAATTTTTTTCCAAACACGAACTCAATGAGAATTAGTTTATGCAAGATGATTTGAAAAAATAAAACCTACAAAATAAAAGGAGAGATGTGGTGATAAGGAAAAAAAAAAGGAACAAAATAGATAGCGAGGATGAAAAGAAGAAAAAAAATAAGAAAAGGAAAAAACGTGTTGTTAGAAACTAAAACAAAAATAAAAATTGCCTATACCTGGAGTAGTTTTATTCTGCAACATATGTCAATGTCACGTCAGTCATTGTTAATGATTGTTATTTTTAATGACAGTATGACACTGACCAAAACAAGATTAAAAAAAGGTTGCACTAAAATATATGATTTTTATGGACATGAATTAAAAGGTAAAATTTGTGAAATTATAGGAAGAAAAATATAAAAATAATATTAATATAAAGACTAAAATATAAAATAACTCATGTCAATACTCTTTAACCACAGAAATCAAAATGAGATCTAAAAATATGTGTATAGAAACTAAAATAGACGTTTTTTAAATGTAGGACTAAAAAGTAAAATTTGAATAAGTATATGGACTAAATATTTTGACCCATAAATAAATATAAATCAAATGAGTAATTAAAATTAAATATTTAAAATTATTACCCAAAGATTAGTAATATATTATAAAAAAAGTCATAAAATGTGTTAATTAACATTTCTTTACCACAAAAATCCTACATACATATATTTTTTTTTGTGAGAATTGATTTGCTATACTTTTGAAATTAAAGTAAAAAGAACTCCTAGGCTTACTTTTTATTTTTGTTTGAGAAATTTCACACAGTGTCCAAAGAAATAAAAGAAAAAAAGGTACGAGAAAGGTGTTATTCATTGGCAACTGAAACTACTTGTTTTCCAATGGCGTGACCACTGAAAACTCTAATCAATGCATGTGGGCCATTCTCAAGTCCCTCAACTATGTCTTCCAAGCATGATATCTTCCCTTCTCTTATTTGAGGCAGCAAAAGGTCCAAGAATTTGGGATAAATGTGATAATAGTCAACCACATTGAACCCTTGCATGCGAACCCTCTTATAAACAAGACACATTGCATTTTTCAGTGCTTCAGGCTCCTTTAGAGTGAGCTGAGAGATCACTCCACACACTCCAATTCTACCATGGACTCGCATGTTCACGAGAGCCGCATCCAGCATTTTGCCCCCAACAAGATCGAAATATATGTCAATTCCTTGAGGAAAGTACCTAGTACAAAAGTGGCCAATAATAATGCTACAACTACTAACTAGTGGAATATTGGATTATTAAGTCATATGTAAATAACATTTTTACCCATAACAATTGAATCAAATATTAAAAAATTTACAATTATTCACATATTATTTAATTAATTAAACTAAATTCCTATAAATCACTAATAAATAATTAGTAACATATAAAAAACAAAATTAATATTAAAAATAATAGATTTTATCTTAAAAAGACTAAGTAAGACTTTCCAACACCTCCTGACATACATAAATGATATGAAATTCAGGATTTTTTTTTTATTATATATATAATAACCACCTCCCTTAGTTTTATAACTACTCGAAACCCTTCTTAGTTTTATAATCACCCAAAACCCCCCTTTAGTTTTATAACCAACCCAACCCTCCTATTTTCAAATTTCCTCTTCTTTTTCAATAACCCACCCCCATCTTTTAAATCCTATCTCTTCTTCCCAAATTTTTATCTCTCAACCTTTCACTCATCTTCTTCCGTTGTTCCAACATTTATCAAGTTTATTGTATCCTTGTGTCATTCTCAAGTACAAGAATGTGATTGGAGAAAAAGAGAACACCACTTATTTCCTTAAATTTTCTATTTGATCTCTTAAGGTAAAAATTTATAATACATTAAAAGTTCTTTTAGGAGAGACAAGTAAACTTCTATATATATATATATATATATATATATATATATATATATATATATATATATATATATTCTTTTTGATCTTTGAAATTTTAGGAGTACTTGAGAATAAAGGAAAAATATTTATTTTCGCTTGATTAAAATTTATTTTGAGATTTTGATAAGATAAATAAGAATAAATGTTGGATTATTAGTTTATTTTATCTATTGTGAGTTCATGATTGATTGTACAACGAAGAAATAATGTAGTTTATGAGTCAATTACTCATAATATATTTATATTTGTCGATAATGTAGCCTATGAGTCAATTACTCATAGTATATTTATATTTGTCATTTTTTTAAAATGAAGAGATAATGTAACCTATGAGTCAATTACTCATGGTATATTTATATTTTGTGTTCGCTGCAACGAAGAGATAATGCAACCTACGAGTTAAATGTCATAGTTATATAATTACCGTTCACCACAACGAAGAAATAATATGGTCTATGTGCACATAGTGGAATAAAAGTTTGATTATAAAATTATTATTCTTGAATACAAGTTTATATGTAGTTCTAAAATTTTCCAAGGGAGTACACAATAGTTTCTAAAAACAAGTTGTACTTATTTTTCTTTATTTAATGTTATTTAAATTCCTTTTGGATGTTAAGACTCGTGCAATGTTATGCTCTCCTTGTCCGCTTTGTATTTTATGCTTTTACTAAGTCTTTTTGACTTATCCCCTTATTTTATTTTATTTTCTCATATACACAAATAGTGGAGTAGCCAACTTTCTAGGATTTGCTGACTTACCTAGGAATTTGATTATCTTTTGGTAGGCCTTTATTGTGTCTGATGGATAGTTTTTTTTTTTTTTTTGTAACTCTAGTATAATGTAACTATAGGAATAAGGATAGTAATAAATTTAGAGAGAATTCCTTTATTTTGAAATTTAAATGATCCTTTCTTACAGATACATTGATGAATGTACTTATGATGTTTTGAGACACTTTGATGATTAGTATTTATGACCAACATCGTTATTAGTTGATATTTTGGATAATATGTCAAGGGTTTGTGTTGAAACCTAAGACCTTGATATCTAATTGTTGGATTGGGAGATATATATATATATATATATATATATATATATATATATATATATATATATATATATTTGTTTAGATATACTATATGTTTTTTTACAGGTCATTTAATATAGGGTAGGCTAACCAGACTAAGGAAATTATAGTCTGTGTACCGGTCATGATTCAAGAGTGGGTCGTGACATGATGGCTATATAAATAGACCATATATATGGACTATAAGTTTTGATACTCTATATGTTAGATTCTATTACATAAGATTAATTGATATTAAATAAAGTTGCTCAACAAATGCTTATTTAAACAATTGCTTAATAAACATATAAATTAGACTTCAAGAATTGGAAAAGGTGATTTAAAACTCTAGAAAAAAAATTAATGGAGTATTTAAAAGCATATCTCTTACTAAGAAGGAGCGGAAATGTGTTCTAGCTTGTTAGTGTCGTATTTTGTATATCTTTGTAATTGTAGAATTATTCATGTCATGTGAAGTTTGTTGAAGTCTAGTACTGATGAGATATTATTACCTTTTCAAGGCTGCTTCCAAGTCATGTTCTTCCTTATAATTAAAAGCTTCGTCAAACCCAAATTTATCCTTCAGCATATCAACCTAAGCCAGAAAGTTAATGAAAGTAAGGAATGTTGTGAAACATAACTTTGGCTACTGCAGTTATATCTGAATTAGCATTGTCACATGCATAACATTTCTTTTTCCAATTACACTTTTGCTATCTTTATATCATAGGCTTTTTTCTCAACACAAAACTTTATCTTGTGTCGAAAGAATTTGTTTGATTAATTTGGTTTTAACTTCTCTTCCTATTTTTTATCTATCTTTTTTTAAATTGCCTAGCTTGATTGCCAAGAAAATCATTTCTATTCAAAGAAATTTTGTTTGGGGAGGGGATGAGAAAAAAAATAAAGATTTGTTGGGTTAGAGTGTGTTTGTCCAAAGGAGCAAGGGGGACTTGGGATCAAGCACATTTCTCTTTTTAAATATTGCTTTACTTGCCAAGTGGAGATGTGCTTTTTTTAAAGAGAGGGAAATACTTTGGGGAGTGGTTATTGAGTCCAAGTATGGAGGGTGGAGAGGTTTTGTGAGGGAGGAAGATAGTCCACAATTTTCTATTTGGTGGAGAGATTTGAAATTGTCTTGTGGGAGTGGAGGAATGAACGGATGGTTTGATAGGAGATTGAAGTGGAAAATTGGGGAAGGTGATCAAGCTATATTTTGGCTTAATAATTGGGCGGGGGAGGAAAGTTTAGCGTCTAAGATCCCTAGGTTATATAGTTTGTCTAAACAACAAAATGAGTGTACAAAAAACATGGGACATTGGAGGGAAGGAGGTTGGGTGTGGAAGTTTGAATGGACGATGGAAATGTTTGAGTGGGAAAAAAGTTAATGTGAAGAATTACATCTCACATTGGCAAACATAAATTTATGGAAATATGTTGGTGATGACTGGTGGTGGATGGGGGAGGCTTTGAGAAGCTTTTCGGTTAAGTCGGCTTATATTGCTCTTCATATGGATATTGTGGGTTCTCAAAATATACAGTTGATGGAAAAGGTATGAAATTTAAAGGTACAACCAAAAGCTAATTTTTTTAGTATGGAGGTTGCTACTTAACAAATTACCAACTAAAGACAATCTTCGGGCAAGAAATGTCATTGTAGATGAAGAGGATAGCAAGTGTGTTTTATGTAATAGGTGTGAAGAGACCGTGAATCATTGTTTTTTCACATGCAGGGAGTGGTGGAAGTATGGAAAGCTTGCTATTGGTGGTTGGGTATAAAATCGGTCTTACCAAATTCACTGGAAGCACATATAAGCCAACATGATCACTTCTTACAAAACAACAAAGACAAGGAAAGGTGAATGGTGGTGTGGGTAGCAATTGTGTGGAACATTTGGCTTGTGAGGAATGAGTGCATATTCAAAGGGGGAGTATTTGAAGCTCAAAGCTTAATGCAAAGAATAGCCTTCACAACATGGTCTTGGCTTAGTGGGAAAAACAAAAGCTTCAATTGTTCCTTCACTCAATGAATGGTATCACCGGGAGCATGCATAACCTCATTATTGACCACGGAATGTTAATTTACTTGCTACTACATTTAATTGATGGTTAAAGCATATGTGATTTGTAATTATTTTGGGATACTTGGGAATGATTGGACATAGATGTTATGTTATCAAGGGATGCTAAGCTTATTGTTTTGGTTAGTTGGTATTTATTCTCTTCATTATGAGTGCAAACATTAACTAACCAAACACATTATAGGAACTAGTTATAGCTTACTATTGTACTCCTCTTGGATACCTCTGATACTCCTATATTTATAATAAATTATTCTTTTGCCATGGAAAAAAAGTTCTTTATATCATAGTCATTTTGTAAATTTGGTCCTTTCATTTTTATTTTTCTTAAATTTGATTTTCCCACTTTTTATCGTACAAATTTTGTCCATAGGATAACTAAACATTCAATAATTATCACATGAATCAAAATTACACAATTAAAATAATAGATGAACTGATTTCACAAAATGATAATAATAAAAAAAATGCAATATTGTTGAACGTGTATGAGTAATTGTGTGTTAGTTTTGTTATTTTCTATTAATTATTTGGCCAAATTTTTAGGATTAGTTGTTTTACTTTTTGTTACATAATAATTGTTATGTTAGTGGTTGGTTATTATTTAGTAAGTTAGTTATTATTGCTTCTTTTTATTACAACACATTTGTATTTAAACAAAAGATCATTCAATACAAATACGTGCATTCATTTCCCTTAATCTTGTGAGTTACACCTATTTTACAACAGATTGGTATCGAGAGCCTTCTTCTTAAGGAGGACACGTGAGTGAACAAAGTGAAATTCATCACAAAAAAGCTTAAACACCTTGCTTCAATGCATCTGGTAAATGGATTCTGAAACACCATACACAGCACTAGCACCACCTATGTTTGACAGTGACAATTATCAGATCTGGGCAGCAAGAATGGAAGCACATCTGGAGACAAATGATCTCTGGGAAGCTATTGAGGAAGACTACGAAATTCTTTCCTTACCAACTAATCCAACAATGGCTCAGATAAAAAATCAAAAAGAAAGGAAAGCAAGAAAGTCAAAGGCAAGAGCTACTTTGTTTGTTGTTGTCTCAAAATAAATTTTCACTAGAATCATGGCCATCAAATTAGCACATGAAATCTAGAATTTCCTCTAGAATGAATACGAAGGAGATGAAAGGATTAAAGCAATGCAAGCCCTAAATCTGGTTACAAAATTTGAGATGCAAAAAATGAAGGAGTCTAAAATAATTAAAGAGTATGCTAACAAGCTTCTTAACATTGCTAACAAAGTAAGATTGTTTGGTTCTAATTTTTCTGACTCAAGAATAGTTGAGAAAATACTGGTGACTATCTCTAAAAGATTTGAGGCTACTATTGCACCCTTGGAGAATACTAGAGATCTGTCAAAACTTAACTTGGCAGAACTTGTAAATGCTTTACAAGCCCAGGAGCAAAGAAGGAAAATGAGGGCTAAGGGTTTTGTGGAAGGAGCATTGCAAGCTAAATTGCAATCTAACCAAGGAGAGAAAAACAAGTGAAAGAAATACAAGAAGAAAAATTTCAACACCCAAGAAGCAGCAGCTAACACAAGCAACAATAATGGAGACAACAAATGATTTCCTCCTTGCAAGCACTATGGCACAATGGGTCATCCTCCTTTCAAATGTTGGAGAAGACTTGATGTTAAGTGTGAAAAGTGCAACAAGTTAGGGCATCATGTGAGAATTTGCAAAAACAATTTTCAATAAAAGAATGTGGCTTAAGTTGCAAATCAACAATAAGAAGAGCAATTGTTTGTAGCGACATGTTTTATAAGCAGCAACTCAAGTGAATGTTGGCTAGTGGATAGTGGTTGTACCAACCACATGACCCATGATCAAGAACTTTTCAGAGAATTGGACAAATCACAAGTATCAAAAGTTAGAATTGACAATGGTGATCTTATTACTGTTGAAGGAAAGGGAACTATAGCCATTGAAAGTAGTGCATATACAAAATTAATTTATGATGTTTTGTATGTACCTGAGATTCATCAAAACTTGCTAAGTGTGGGACAATTGATTGAGAAGGGATTTAAAGTCATATTTGAAAATAAACACCCTTTGATTAAAGATGTCGATGATAAGGAAATTTTCAATATCAAAATGAGAGGCAAAAGTTTCTCATTTGATCCATTGAAGGAGGAACAAGCAGCCTATCTGGTTACTGTAAACAATACAGAAGTCTGGCACAAAAGATTAGGTCATTTTCTTCATGCAGTTATTGAGGAACAATTCACAATTTTACTTGACCATTGTGCAACCAATGCTTTACATAATGCAGATTCTATCATGAAGAGAGCATCGTTAGTGTATTCAAAAGAAATGGGCCAATGGCTTTCAACCCCTGAAGCCTTGGAGGTTAAAAAGATGGAGTTGGAGATTGAATCACAATTTATCAATGAAGCTCGTTTAGAATTGAATAGTACCATTGAGTATTCAATCCAGAATGACAAAAAAGAAAAAAGATGTGTTAATGGGTGAATTGGAACAACTTCTTACTTTAGTTAAACAGAAAGAAACGAAGATAACAAACAATGACTCTAATTCAGAAGTTGTAGAAAATAAGATAAATAAAATTGTCTCTGGATTTAAAGAGATGCAGTCAAGCATTGATGTCAAGTATGGCAAATTGCAATTTGTCCTTGCTCAAGTGAAATTAGAGATTGAAACTTTGATTTAAAGAAGGAGGAATTGATAAGTTTCTCATTCTAGAAGAAGAAATGAGAGCAAGACTTAGGGAATTTGCTTGGATTTATACAAAGGAAGCTAAAGGATACCATAAAATTGTTAAACTAAGAAGAAGTTTGATGTCATCTATATTGAAGTCCAGGGAGGGCAAATTGACACTTGCAAAGAATGAGGAAAAGCTTTCTGGAGATGTGAAATTGTTTCAACATGAGGTTTCTACCGCAAGAGTTTCCTTGCAGGAACTATCTTCAAGAAAGTCAAGCATCCAACAAGGTATAACATCCTTCAAGCAGAATATTATTTTCATAGATAAAAGAGTCCCAGAACTAGAAGCAGAAAAGAAAGATGCTACTGCTGCAAGAAATTTCAAGGAGGCTGCACGAATAGCTATTGAAGCAAAGTCACCATGTGTTAAAAAAGAGAGCATTCAGATAGACATGGATACGACTACATTAAATCTTGAGCTATTGAGAGAGAAACTTAGACTTGTCAACCAGTGATACAAGATACAAGGAGGAGTGTTGAACGTGTATCAGTAATTGTTTTTTTAATTTGCTATTTTCTATTAATTGTTCGACCAAGTTTCTAGGATTAACATTTTTATTTTCTGTTACTTAATAATTGTTATGTTAGTGGTTGGTTATTATTAAGGAAGCCAATTATTATTGTTTCGTTATGTTATGACAAATCTCTATTTAAACAGATGATCATTCAATAAAAATGTGTGAATTCATCTCTCTTAATTCTGTGAGTTATGCTTATTTTCCAACCAATTTAGCTCACGTCCGCCTTCAAATTTACAGTTTAGCATGTGATTTTGAAACTTTCCGTACAGTTAACCAATAAAATAAAATAGGTAATCGGGTGCAAGTTAATTTACTACACAGTTTTTAGCTGGAAGTCTTCATTCCTGAATAAAATGTGCTTAATCAGCCTAATAAAAATTTGAAATTACCTTTTCTTTACTTCCAGCACTTCCCACAACATAACAACCCATGAGTTTTGCATATTGGCCCACAAGTTGACCAACGCCACCTGCTGCTGCGGAAACAAAGACATGTTCCCCCTTCTTTGGATCACAAACCTCAAAGAATCCAGAATATGCAGTTAAACCAGGCATTCCTAGTGGGAAATTTAAATACAGAAAGAAAGAAAAAAAAATCAGAAATAGAGCAAAATTTAGCACCCTACAAACTGTGAATTTAATTTATATACACTGCTAGTGTAAATGTTTTAAAATTATCAGTTAATTAGAAATTGCTCTAAATAAAAATTTTCAATTAATCACTACAAAATCAATAATTGTTATTTAGATGACAATTCATACCTGATAATATGTGTGATACATGTAATTGATCACATTTAGTTGAATAAAGCTTTTGTTATTATTGTTGTATATAACATTCATGATTGAATAATGACGATTTAAAAAACCTTTACATTATCAATGCATTTTAATTAATTCTCTGAATTATTATTATGAATCAATTATCCTAAAACTTGAAAGTGAATAAGATGCATTAATATAGCTTTATATTACATATCTAAAGTCACAAAAAGCAAGTCAAGATTATTATACCAAGGATCCCTGCATAATAGGACAGAGGAACATCAGAGTGCTGAATTTTGAACAAGTGTTCAAATGATGAGATGATAGTGTACTCTTCCCATCCAGTTATGCCCCACACAAAGTCACCTTCTTCAAAATCAGGGTGCCTAGAATCCACAACCTTAGCCACTCCATATCCATACAGTGGCTGCAAGTTCCAATTTCCACAAATAATCATTTCTTCCTTCCATCAAACATGATCTTATCCATATGAATTATAGACAAAGCATGTCAATCAATTCAGAGTTATATGAATCACTTTCTAAACAGATAATAACTATATAAAGAATAAACAGTTCATGCACAGAAAATATAAAGAATTTTTACACTGTCATCTATCATAAATCACTCACTGTGTATAATTAATTTCTTGACTTTTGTAACAACTACCTTAAAAATAATAAAATTAACGGTTCATATAAATTAAACTCATAAATTACAGACATTGAAAATAAAATAAAATTTGTTGAGCATGTGCTTAATTAGTGCTTACTAAGCCAGGGGTGAAGGACTGCAAAACACTAAGGTTATCAGCTTTCTTCATCAAGGGCCTGAGGTGTGGATCAGCTGCCAAAAAGAGGTTTTTGACCAAAACCCTTTTGGAGTCACCTTCTAGCTTCAGTTTGATGGTACCATTGGAAGTCACATATAATTCAGATTCTTTGGGAAAGCCAGTGACATAGTCCCTTAATACCAACTGCTTGTTTCTCACTTCTTTCTCTGCCATTTCCAAAGTGTAAACACACCCTCTCTCAATAGCTATAGGTAGGGGATTCTTTGGTATGTTGAACAGAACTCAGTTCTTGTAAGAACGAATGAGTTGTATAATATCTTAATATATTTGACCTTGTTAGCACCATACTTTCTGATATACTTTTATTATTGGTTATAATCTACGGAGAATTACAAATTTTTGCGAGTCTTATTTCTTATTTAAAGAACTTCACCCATAATTTTAATAAATTTAAACAATAAAGCACTTGTTAAAAATAGTGTATTAAAAAATGCGTTGTTAATACAGTTCTTCTTTCTTTTATCCATGGCTATTGTTTGCCTTGCAGAAACCAAGCTTAGAAATTTAGCCAAATATTTTCGTAATTGCTTACGTTGGCTTTCGTAATTGCTTACGTTGGCAGGATGGCTAAGTTGAGGAAGAATAAAAAAGTGAACAATTTAATTTGGTCCGTTCTAGATCGTAGTCTCATTATTATTAGGACTTTTATATTTGGTAGTAAATTTTTTCTTTAACAAATCCAATGTATAAACCTAGTTGGCTTACCAAAGCAAATAGCGAGATGGAGGGTGTTGACAAAGTAATGAAATGACGATTTCTTGGTTCTCTTTAGCAAAGGTAGCCAGCAGCCCCATGTATACATAATATATGAATTCTAAAGTGTTGGAACTTAATGTTATCACTTACCTAGCTATATTTTTTTTTTTAGTACTTAAATTTTTAAAAATTTATGTTTTTAGTCATCGAACCTTTTTCATCGATTTTGTTTTTCAATTTTTTTGTCTAAATTTTTAATCCCTTAAAATAATTAAAAGTAAGAATGAAAAAAAAAAGTTAAAAACTAAAAGTAACAAAAAAAAAATTAAGGAGTAAAAACATATTTAAAAAATTCAAGAATTAAAAATAAAATTTAAGAACTAAAAAGATAGTTTACCTTTAAGTATCATTATTCTATATTTTAAAGATAACTTTTAATATATATATATATATATATATGTTTCTCTTAATCTTTATAGCTATATTTTAATTTTCATTAATCTCAATAACTCTATCAATTTTTACCACTTTTATAACTCTCATTATTCTTAATAATGTTCTCTCTGTAACTGCCCGTTCTTTGTTTTGTTTTTAAAAAAAAAAAAAAGAATAAGAATTAGGTCACCATATTTCCCACCATATGAAGGACAAAAACCTAATAGAGCAACCGGAAAAACTCTAGAGAACACTAGAAACGTTATCATTGCTAACCGAGAACGCTTGAGCACTTAATGACTACATCGAGGTAAGGGATGAGTTACTCGCGCTTAGGGATTATAATGAACATGTGTAGGGATTCCTAGATGATCAATTTTCGGGTTATTTTGGGTTGATTTATGAAATTCAATTATGTTCTTATGTTTTTAATGACGGATTGATCGTGTTTGACGCACTAATTGGTATCCCGATACGAATTTGTTGTGAAATTGATGTGTTTTTGTTGAATGGGAACCCTAGAAATTGGGATTCTTTATAATTAGCGTGAAAATTGTGTGGCTCTGATCTTTTTTTTTTGTGTGTGTACTTGATATATTGGTTTTTCAATCTTGTTGATTTCTTTTTCTTCTTTCTAAAATTTTCGCTGCCCCAATGTATACACGTACACATATTAACACTTTTATTTCACAAGTTTTTTTGTTTCTTGAGCGTAAGTGACTTCTCATCATGAAATGCATAGGTGAGTGGTTGTTAGATAATTAAATTGACTAAAGCTATTTGAAGGAATTGACTAAAGCTTTATTCACATTTGTAATTAGACATTTATTGGATGTCCATGGCTTCGTTGAGATATGTTTAGCATATAAGTATATATGTTTTCCATATAAATATAAATATATAAATTTCTGATTTATTATATATGTAACTATATATTTATTCAATGATATGTTTGATATTATTGTTATTATTTTATATTAATAAATATATATATTTTATACGTTATTATATGTATGTATATATATACATGTTTGTTATTTGTATATATATATATAATATGTTTGATATTTATATATATAAATACGTTTGTGATTTTATATTAATATATATATATATATATATATATATATAATGCGTTTATTATTTATTGTTATTATTTAAATATGTTTATTTAATGATATGTTGGTTATATGTTGTTATGATTTTCATATATATTTAATATTATTTGTATTTGTATAGTGATGTGCTATATATGTAAATATATTTAAAAGCTTTAAAGTTAGATATATTTTATTATTATAATACATGTTTATCTATTTGTTAAGTATATATTGTAGTTAGTTAATTGAGACTTGGGAGTGTATATTAGTGTTTTGTACTTACTCTTTTGATTTGGATAGTGTGTGTATACTACATAGAGTTTGTATTGTTATTAATTAATTGACATTGAAGATGTTATAGTTTTATTATAAGATTTTGAAAATTATTCGAGTTGATGTATATGTATATGGGTTGTGTCTTGTAAACATTGCTATGAATGTATAATATAATGTATGAGAATAAGTGAAGTATGTGATGAATTATGAGCTATGAATTGTGCGGTCACATAACTGTAAGACCCTTTAAGTGCAATAAGTTCATGCGGATGAGTTTTGTGATGGGTTCCATTGTGGGAATCCAACGAGTTTAATCAGTAGAAGCGTGGTGAGTTAAAACGATTTTGAAAATAATTGAAAATTTGAAAATAATTGAGTATTTGTATGTATTGCATGGTTCATCGGTAGACTCTGTGTGTTAAAATGATTCATAAGTTGGATCTGAATCAGAAGGAAGAGGTCCTGACGAACTCCTTGGAGTTTAGGCCTTGAGGGTGCATGTAACAGTCATCCCATGGTTTTCTTTTAAATAAATAAATAAATTTATAATAAAAATAAGATTAGGTCATTAGAACTCTCACTATATAAAGGAACTTTTAGCCCCAGAGCAATTTTACAAAACATTTTGTTCCTTTTTCTTGGACTCTCAAGAACCCTAACAGGGCAGTTGGAGGAGGAGCTCTAGAGAGCACCAGAAATGTCACCATTGCTAACAGAGAACGCTTGAGCGACTACCTCTAGATAAGAGATGAGTTACTCACACTAGAAGATTATAATGAATATGTGTAGGGATCCCTAGAGAATCAATTTTTGGGTTATTTTGAGTTGTTTTATGTAATGTAATTTTGTTCTTATGTTTTAAATCGCGAATTGATTATGTTTGACGGATCAATTGGTGTCTTGATGCGAAATTGTTGTGAAATTAACGTGTTCTTGTGTTGAGTGAGAATCCTAAAAAAAATTGGATTTTTTTCTAGTTAATGAATTAAGCTAGGAAGAATTTACCGTAAGGGGAGTGTGCCCTTTCTATTCCTCTATTATATAATTTTCTTTAGATGCTCATAACATTTTCATCTTTTTGTCAATAATAAATTCTATCAAATTGTATTTTACTCCTGAAATAATTCTAAAAAAATTGTGATTAATTTTCGTGATGATAGTATAGTGCTCAAAATCAAGATGTTGTTTCTCATTGTTGGATTTCCATGACTTGGTTGAAATGCATTTAGGATATACCTATGTATGCATATAAACTTTTGGTTGTTATTTATATATATTATACATTTTTTTATTTTTATCTAAAGATATATTTATATTTACTGTTATTTAATTTATATATAAATATATTTAGCATGTTCTTATTTTTATAATTATATATATTTAATGTGTTTAAACATTTAAATTATATATATACATATATATATTTAGTATTACATGTATTTATATAGTGGTGTGTTATATATATTTGATACATGTAAATATATTTAAATATATTTATAAGCTTTGAAGTTAGATATATCTTATTATTATAATACATGCTTATATATTTGTTTACTATATTTTGTAGTTAGTTAATTTGTGGGATGTTAAATTATGGACATGAGATATGGTTGTGAATAAGCGAGTGATTAATACTTGATGTGATATTATATGTGTTGTAAGTTGTGAATTATACAAGAATTCGAGTGGTGTTTATCTTGAGAAAAATATTTATGCGCAAGGTGTTAAAAAGAAAGTGTAGGGTTCTAAGTTAGGAACCCGAGGTGTTAAAAAGAAAGTGTAGGGTTCTAAGTTAGGAACCCGAGGTGTTAAATTACAGTGCAATGTGTTAAACGTGTTTGAAAATAAGTGTCAAGTCGTGGGTATTGTATAATTCATGAGCAGTGTCTACGTGTAAAAGTTGTTTTAGGGGTTGGACCTGAATCAAGAAGGTAAAGTCCTAACAAATTTTTTGGACTCTAGGCCTTGGGGATAAATACACTCGGTTTGAGTACTCATTTAAGTTTGTGTTGATCCCATATGATTGGAGCATTCTCGCAAAATAGAATGACTCTGACTGATCGCCTTATGATTTTACTTAACGAGAGTGACCTAATATACTCATTGTGTGGTGTGTCTTGTTATATACTCCTAAGCGATTTGATGTTATTTTTCACTGACATAGTATCACATTGCATATAGACTTGAGTCTTAATATAATTGTTGCATAACGCCTGTGAATTGTTTACTATGAAACTGCAAGTGTTGTTACATCTTGAGCGAGTGTTTGATTCACGTGTAATGTGATTGATGATTTAAAAATAACTTTAAATGATAAAGTGGTAAAGTGATGTGAATTGTATTAATTTGAGCTATATTATAAATATTTGTATAATGTATTTTGCTTATGTTTTTGTTTATCTGTATTTTATTTAAAAATGTGATAATTCACTCCCATTGTGTGTTTGTGTTTGGGTCGATTGCCATTTTATTTAAGGTGAGTTAGCATATGATGAGTTCCATGCTGGAGATGGAGAGGCTTAGCCTGTGCCAGGAAAATGCTGTGATAAATGTGACATTGGGACATATGGTTTTATTTCATATGTTATAATTTCATGAATAATATTTTTGTTTTATGTTTTCCGCTTTAGTGTGACTTCTCTTCATTCAGAAGGGGCGACCTTGTTTTGAGTCGGGATAATATTATCATTTATTTGAACAAGTTCTATTATGATTTCATTAAGTGAATGTGAACCTTTCACCCTTTAGAAATGTTTTTATGTGTTTTAAAACTTTTAAGTAATTTCGCATTCTAATTCCTTTTATTATTAGTATATATATGTGTAAGCCTGTGTTGATCTCACATGGTTGGAGTATTCTCATAAAACAGAGTGACCCTAATCGGTCTCCTTATGATTTTACTTAGTGAGAATGACTTGACTTACCCATTATGAGACATCTCTTGTTATGTACTCCTAAGCGTTCGACGAGGTTTTTCACTAAAAATAATATCACATTGCATGTAAGCTCGAGTCTAGTGTATGTGTTGCATAACGTTTGTGTTTGACTTTCATTGAGTTAACGATTGAGGTTTTGGTGTTAATTTTTGGAGTGTGTGAACTCGAATAAGTGTGAATAATGCGTGTGATTTTGTGAAGTGATGTTGTTTATGTAAATCCAACTCTAAGTATTATATTTTTCACATACTTTAGTATTTTATTATATATGAATGTGATAACTTATTCCCAATGTGTGTTTGTGGTTGGACGGAATGACATTTTATTTTAGGTGAGCCAACATATCATGAGTTTCATGCTTGAGATGAAGAGACTTAGCCTGTGTCAGAGAAATGTGCTTTGATAAATGTGACATGAGGGCATGTGATTTTATTTCATATGTTATAATTCCATGAGTAATGTAGTTGTTTTATATTTTTCGCTATTAGTTTGACTTCTTCTCATTCAGAATGAGCGTCCTTATTTTGAGCCGAGACGATTTTATCATTTATTTAAACAAGTTCTATTATGATTTCATTAAATAAATGTAAACCTTTTATCCTTTTGAATTGTTTTTATTTAAATGTATTTTAAAATTTTTAATTAATTCCTCATTTCTATTCCTTTTATTATTAGTACATATATGTATGTGGGATAAAAGGTGTCACACAATTTCTATAGATTTATACCATATTAATTTGAATTGAGAATTCAAATCTTATATTAATTTGCACAATATTATTAAGAACATTGATATATAACACAGGATACAAAGTTATTTACGGATGCTTTGGCATATTAATATTTGGTACATAATTTCTTGGCTTAAAAAGGAATTGACCTTTCTCGTTTAGCAATTAATCCTATTGATGCAATTCATGAGATGGTGTTTTGCCCTCCCCTACGGTAGAAACCAATGCAAGTAGAATTGCATTGGATAACGAAGGTTCATGGTTTTATACATATTACATACATTGCATCACACTGGCCAACAAGTAAGATGTCCAAGTGAAGTCTTCAATAACCAATTCTATTGTTGTGAAGACACTCAAGAAAGTGAGTGGTACAGACAAGAAGCTGAAAACCTATAATCTCAAACATTTACAAGACATACATCTTATAAGCAGTTCCAAGACTTGGACTTCAACCTTAAAGCTCTTGAGTTCTCAACAATCCTACTCCTAACTGCTGCTTGAACATATCAGAATTTTGTGTGTGTGTATATATATGTGTGTGTGTGCGTGTGTGAAATTTTCGTTATTATCTTCAATATATGAAAATTGGAAGTAACAAATTAGCATATATTAGAGGTTTTATTTATCACAAAATGTCACTAATGTAGTAATTTCTATCAACAAAATAGAAGAATGACTGCATAAACCATAAAAGCAAGGTTCAATATCCAACAGAAAATTGAAAATTCGGAATTAAAGCTTAGAGAATAACAATATAATTATATAATTTTACTTGTGAGTAACAACAACCACTTGTTTACCAACATTGCGACCGGTATAGAGGCCAACCAAGGCTGCAGGGCCATTCTCAAGGCCCTCAGCAATGTCTTCCACATACACAACCTTCCCTTCTCTGATATGAGGCAGGACAAACTCCAAGAATTTTGGATATAAATGATAGAAATCAGTTGCAATAAAACCTTCCATTTTAACCCGCTTAAATATGAGATTTGCCAAATTTGTTACACCATCGAACTGAGTAAGATTGTACTGCGAGATCATTCCACAGACAGGTATGCGGCCATGAAATTTCATGTTTGGGAGTACTGCATCAAGTGTCTTGCCCCCAACATTCTCAAAGTAAATGTCAATGCCTTCTGGAAAGTACCTGATTTGTATGTTGATATCCACTTTCAGTTGCTTGATCATGTTACTAGGCACGGTAACTTTACTTCTTTTATGGTAATAAACAATTTAAAATAAAATTTCTCTATCAAGAAATGAGTAAACCACCAATTTTATTGTTAAAGTATTACCTTTTCTCCAGAATAGTCTTTAAAATAAATCAAATTTCTTAACTAGACATAAAAGTATTGGAAATCTGTCTAAGCAGTCCCTTAAATATTAAAACGCCCTTCAAATTAGTCCCTGAACTTTACTGAAATACATCAATGTAGGGACTGAACTAATGGATATTTAACACGTCGGGGACTACTTAAATAGTTTTAATACTTTAGAAAAAACTATTTAGGAGAAAGGGTATAGTTCGAGGACGATGTTGGTGGTTGATTTATTAGGAAATTGTTAAATACTGACCTTTTCAAAGCTGCATTGAGGTCTGGCTCTTCTTTGTAGTTAAAAGCTTCATCAAATCCTAATTTATTCTTCAGCAGATCCACCTAGTTGCAAGACACATGCATTTAAGTGAAAGGATGACCAATTTTCTGGCCTAGCTATTCCAAATTTTATAAGCAGAAGCACTGTCAATGCTTTCTGTCACAGTGCTGTTCATAAATTTCTTTTCATGGTACAGTCGGAAGAGGTGGGAGTTGGACACTTTGCAAACAAACATGAACATAGAAACACAATACTACACATTTTTTAATTATAAAAAATATTAGAGTGGAAATCCCAATACTCGGCTTAAATAATAATACCCTGCATTGACTAAAACTTCATGTATTTCAATTCCCCCCGCGATATTGGAAAATCACAAAAGTATGCAACATGCCTCAAAAGTTTGCACTGCCAAAGGATTTATAACTGAAAGAAAATAATTCCAAAAGTATTTCTGTAATATAATTTGGCCAATTCAACTCTACCTTATAGAAAAGGCTTTGGTGGCTGTTATTGTAATTAGGTTAATTCAAAATAATAGTATTTTAAACAGTAGAATAAATATCCAACATTTAAGCTGATTAATCGTTTATCCAGGGACGTATAACAACAATAATTAAACAAATACCTTCTCTTTACTTCCAGCACTTCCAACAACATAACAACCAGTCAACTTAGCAAATTGGCCAACAAGTTGACCAACAGCACCAGAGGCAGCTGAAACGAAAACAGTGTCTCCTTTTTTGGGAGAACCTACCTCAAAGAAACCAGCATAAGCAGTCATTCCTGGCATACCTGTGGCCGGAGAAGAAAATGACATAGGTCAAAAGACACAACAAATTACCAATAAACTAAGCAAAAACATCAATAAGCCTGCATGCAAGCTTGCTGAGATTCATTCTGATAAAGCAGAATGTACTCAAGCATAGTACATAAAATAGCATAATATAAAAACCTAGGAAACACAGATTCAGTATGGGATACAAATATGATATGACATGACAAGAACAAGACAATATGGCACATTTTAAAAGTTATACAGATATGATATGTATCTAAATTCTAACATGGCTACATGACATGACCACTGTTTCCAAGTGTATGTACTTCTTAGTTAAAAATTATGAAAGGGAAGGTGTTTATCACAGATATGTGGCACTAAAAGATATACAAAAGTAATGAGCTATCAATCCAAATGAGTATAAAGGTCATTTAATTTGGTTCTACCCCAAACCAAAGCTGGTTAGCCGAGTATTTTAATGAATAAAGGATCAATTCCAGCCATATCACCTTCATTGAACAAAAGAAGAAAATAGAAAAGCATTATTGGAACAAGTAGCAGGAGGACAACTACATCCAATTCTAAATGCTTTTATATAAACAGTTTCATTATGCATTCAGTTAATAAGTACATAATCACATAACATATCATCATCAGGACCCTTGTAAAGCTTATTGAAATAAGCCTACTTGAACACTTTAGCTTATATGAGAAGGTCACATGCTACTTTCAAAACGCCTGCTTAAGAACATATATGATACGACAAAAACAAACCCAAATAAGCTTCCATAAAAGCCGTTCCTGAGTCTCTTCTATGATGGTCAGGTTAACCCATTATCTTAATGCTATTAGACAAAGAAAGGAACTAATTTATCACAGGCAATCTTCATAAGTTAGGCTTGCAGATCATACTGAAATCAACTGCATCATTCACTAAGAATCAATATGAATTGAAATTGTTAAATACATACCAAGAATTCCAGTGTAGTAGGAAAGTGGGACATCAGTGTGCTCAATTTTGAAATGTATGAGAGATGAGGGGACCAAGCTATACTCTTCCCATTTAGTAATCCCCCACACTAAATCACCTTTCTTGTAATCTGGACGTCCAGATTCCAGCACTTGAGACACACCATATCCTTTCAATGGCTGCAAACAATTACTCAACAGTTACTAGCTACATTTGTATATGATTAAAATTAAAATGTAGTATGTATTTTCAATACTACATATTCTTGATTAGTTTCACATTATTATTATTATCACTTAAGTCCCGGATTAGGGACCATAACAAGAAAAAGGACTAATTTTAAGGACTTAAAATGAAACCCCAAAATATTTCACAAACTTATTTGAGTTTTTCTTACTTTTAAATACTAAAATGACAGCAAGATATAACTTTTCGGGGATTAAATTGGCTATTTATTTAATTGGTTTTTTTTTTTTTTGGGTTATCATGACATTGGCACAGAGTATCCACCACCAGCTTTTCCTAATGGCTAATATCCTAACTAACCAGATTTAGTGGAGTCTCTCCTTCCGTTCTTTGCATTCAAGGCTGGATCTGAGACCTTACTTAAGGGAAAGCAAGGTTTTACTCTGTTTATTTTTTAAAAAAACAATAACTTTTGTCCTCAGCAAGTTTTTTTAAAAAAAAATATTAGTGAACAAGGTGTCATCAAAACTGTGATTTTGGCAGAACCGATAACGTTTATGGGACTTCGGTGATCCCAATGCGACTGTAATTGCCGCATTTGTGTCTGCAATTTGCCAATTTTCTACTATCAGGGAACGTGAGAAATCTAAACGAGCATTAAAACAATCATTTTGTAAAGGGCTCAACAACAATTTTGACCAAAAATTGCTTTTTTATTTTTGTATGTAAGAAAAAAGACATAAAAGAATGTAGTAGAAGCCAAAATTTCAAATTTAACAATAATAATATTAAAAAAAATGAGGTGAAAGAGAGAGTGCGTGACATACAGAGGCAAGGGTGAAGGAGCCATCTCCGAAAGAACGGTCCTTGGCCATGAGGAGTCGCATGTATGGATCACATGACAAGTAGAGATTTTTTAGAAGGACATCATTGGAACCTTCTGGAACCTTCAATATTATGGTGCCTTCAACAATGTTCATGTCGGATTCTTTAGGGAATCCGGTGACATAGTCTCTTAGAACCACTTGCTTGTTCCTCACTTGGGTCATCCTAAACTAAAGCTTTTTTTTGTGTGTGTCGTTTCAGTGAAGAGAGTTCAGTGTGTTGTTTTGCATTGTTGGGTTAATATAGGGAGTAATTGAAAATGGGAAAATTTAAATGGCTATTGGGTTTCATTGTCATTTATAACGCTATCACCATTCGCCAACGTGGAATGTAGTATGCCACAAAAGCAGTCTTGCCTTTCTATGGTTCAGGACGTCATATTTTCTGAATTTGCTTTATTTCAGTTTAACAATATTATTATGATAAACTTCCTTCTTTTTTTTTAACCTTAGGATTGATACCAATTCGTTTCATCAAAATGAATTGAAATTTTAAATTATTTAATTAAGAGACACAAATTAATATTATTTATATTAATTGTTATTAGTAAAAAATAATCAATTATTTAATATTTTTCTATTTATATTAATATCCGTAAAACTCAAAGAAAATACTAGAAAATTTATAATAATACTAAGAACATTTAACACAAGTAGTTTTAGTTGGTTTTTAAATATGAAATAGTTGTTGTTGAAACATACTCATCTTGTGTGTATTTAAGATATTCAACATATTTGTTATTATTTTTGGCAGAATAATTTTATATCAATATCATCATCCACGAAAGAAAAAATGACTGATTTTTTTTAAGATAAGAAACTAATAAAATAGATTATAATATGACTAAATCAACTTCTCACTTTGTGTTTAGCTTATAGGAGAGAAATAAGATAGATTAAGGAGATAATTTGGTAAAGGAGAAATAAAGTTATATGTGGTGTAATTTGTTTTAAGAGAGATAAATGAGAAATATTGTAAAAATAAATAAATATTGTAAGGTTGTTTGATAAGAATAAAATAAGGAGGAGAAAATTAGATAAACACAATAATCGATTAAGATGCACAGATGATCCATTATGATGCATAAATAATCGGTTAATTTGGTAAAAATTTAATTGAAACAATTGATTTCTGTTATTCGAAATGATTTTTGCGAAGATGGGAATTTATATTTTGGTCCCAAAAGATTGTACCTTAACTCTCTTCAAACTTGTCTGGTACCAAACTCCCGAATGGTATTTCCGTCTTCGACATCTTATTTCCATTGAAGTGTATCCGCCACAACATTAGCTTCCCTGGTAATTACATGGAATTTCACCTGTCAATTTGTTTAAGAGCAATAATCTCTTCAATAATGTCCTTTGTTAAGAAAAAGGAAAAAATATTTTTTTATTAAGATGCATAAAAATGTATTTCTATCATTTTTAAATGCATTCCTATATAATTTTGGGTTAATTAAGATTTTAATTTTTAATTTTTATTTTAAATCCTGTTTTAGTCTATAAACAAAAGCTTAATTGATTAAGATTCTTTCATTTTTTATTTATTTATGTTTTTAATTCTTAAATTTTTGTTTGATGGCTAAGAACCTTAAACTTTTAGAAATTTTAGATTTTAATTCCTAAATAAAAATTTGAACTCATTTTTTTATTTATTTAATAAGATTTCAGAAACTAAAAATCAAAATTTTTAAAAGTTTAAAAATTAAAATTCTTAAAAAAAAATTAAGAATTTTTTATCACTCAAACTTTTGCTTATAGATTAAAAAATTAAAAAATTTAATGGCTAAATTTTTTAGCTTCCTTGTTAGTGGCTAAATTGTATAGCTTGTTGAATCACTCACACAATAGGCCTTCCACCTACCGAGGGGTCATGCCTAAATGACATTGTTCTCCCATTCACTATTTTTTCTTTTAAAAAAAAATTGAATCCCTAAACCTTTTTGTTTTTCTGAAATTTTTCTCAACTTCATCAAGAGACCAACGATTTATCCACCATCTAGACCCTTTCTGTTCACTCGTATATCCTGAAAATTGTATCATAATCTTCACAATTTAAAGTAGCAGAAGATTATACACAGAATGCTTTATAACATAATATCACTAAAGGGGATTTCATTTTAACATTTGCCAACACAACTATCTCAAATACCACAAATATTGATCGCAAAAGCCATACAAAGAGGCCTAATTTTTTATTTTTTTTTAGGGCACAAAGATGCCTAATATTCAACACAAAAATAGAACACAAACTTTGAATGAAAAAAGACAGCAATGTCCAACAAAAGCATCTGCATTCAGTCATGAGCAACAACAACCACTTGTTTACCAAAATTGCGACCACTATAGAGGCCAACCAAGGCAGCAGGTCCATTCTCAAGACCCTCAGCAATGTCTTCCACATACACAACCTTCCCTTCTCTAATATGTGGCAGGATAAACTCCAAGAATTTTGGATATAAGTGATAAAATGCAGTAACCATAAAACCTTCCATACAAACTTGCTTAAGTATAAGATTTGCCAAATTTGTTACACCTTCAGGTTGAGTAAGATTATATTGTGAGATCATTCCGCAGACGGGTATGCGACCATGGACTCTCATATTTGTGAGTACTGCATCTAGTGTCTTGCCCCCAACATTCTCAAAGTAAATGTCAATGCCTTCTGGAAAGTAACTGATGCATAAATTGATATGCACTAGTCATTAGTGTATATTGTATGGACAAATTTAATCAAAATTTCTCTATCACAATACTGTTAAATACTGACCTTTTCAAAGTTGTATTGAGATCTGACTCTTCTTTGTAGTTAAAAGCTTCATCAAATCCTAATTTATTCTTTAAAAGATCCACCTAGTTGTGAAAAAACACATTCAAATGAGAGAACTAGATAATATGTTGGTGATCAAATATTAATTAGAAGAATTTCATTTCAGGTCCAGTAAATTAGACTACTATTGCTAGTGTATGCCACAATTCTCTTAATAAAGGCTCAAGTTTATTATGGGGGTAAAAGCAGAGGGGCAAGCTTTGGACTGGATACATAACAAAACAAACTTCAGCAAAGGATCATAGTGATACAATTTTATGAAGTATAGAAAACAACAGAGTGCAACTTCTGATATGTGACTTAAATATATAACAGCATGATCCAGCAACAATAAACTTCCATGTGTTTTACTTATAAATCTTGGAAAATCCCAAAAGTAAGCAACAAGCCCCAAAGTTTTCAGTGACAAGGAATTCACAATTAACAGAGAATATAATCTAAGCTTGGAAATAGGCAAAAACATTTCAATAAACAGTATAATATAATGAAAAAATAATGTTAATTTATCATTCATGGAGACATATATAATGACAATAACTGGATGAATACCTTCTCTTTGCTTCCAGCACTTCCAACCACATAACAACCAGCCAATTTAGCAAATTGACCAACAAGTTGACCAACTGCACCAGAGGCAGCTGAAACAAAAACATTCTCTCCTTTCTTGGGAGAGCCTAATTCAAAGAAACCAGCATAAGCAGTCATTCCTGGCATACCTGTGTTCAAAGAAACTAAAATGGATCATAAAGGCACAATAACACGTGAGAAAAAAATGAAACAAGCATCCATAAGCTTGCTTGCATGCTTGCTAAGACTCATTTTCTAGATGCATATATGATTGAATAAGAATGATCATAAATTGTGTTTATTTTATTGAATACATACCAAGAATACCAGTATAATATGAAAGTGGGACATCAGTGTGCTCAATTTTGAAATGTATTAGAGATGAGGGGATGAAGCTGAATTCTTCCCATTTAGTGATTCCCCATACTAAGTCACCTTTCTTATAATCTTGGTGTTCAGATTCAAGGACTTTAGAAACCCCATATCCTGTTAATGGCTGCATTTACATAAGGGTTAGTAACTACATGAGTCTATGACTAAAAAATTGTATTTTCAATACTACACTACAAGCTTTTCTTTTTATTAAAGCTTGCCTTCAATTATCAAATTTCTATATTCAATTTTCTCAATGCCCCATTTGTAAAGTACATGTTATACACAAATATAAATAATAGTGCTATATTTGTGAGTTTTCAAAGAGACATGGTAAAATGTTATCTATTTGGTTCGAACACAATTGACTCCAGTGAAAAGTATATTTCAGAAAATGAAATGGTATTTAAATTCCAAATGGATAAAATATGAAACTCAATTTTATGGAAATTTTAAAGGATAATTCATTTCCATTTTTTAGAAGTCATATGGTCTCAAATGAAGAAGATTATAAAGTTTCTAATAAGGCCTCAATCGCCATATCAAAGTAAACAAACAGAGTCTACCAGGACCAGAAAAAACAATAACAGTAACAAATTTATAATGAAAAGAGAAATGTTCTATGCACTAACATAGTGTGAATTTTTTTTTTTTTTTATGACTTACAGAGCCAGGTGTATAGGTCTGAAATCCCTCGAGGTCTTCCATATTGGACATGAGAGCTCGCATGTAAGGGTCACAAGAGAGGTAGAGATTTTTGAGAAGCACATCATTGGAACCTTGTGGAAGCTTCAATGTTATGACACTTTCAACAATGTTCATGTCGGATTCTTTGGGAAAACCAGTGACATAGTTCCTTAGAACCACTTGATTGTTCTTCACTTGGGTCATTTTAGTTTGTAGCTTAGCTTCTGTTTTTGACGGTGTTGTGTATCGTGTTCAATTATGTTATTGGGGATAAATATCTTTATAGATGGAATAGAAGGAAGAAAATGGTAAAATCGAATGTCTACTATTTATTGGCTTAATTAAGTTTTTGAGAATATAGATTGTTTTGAATATTATTATCTAATATTTATTTTTTCTACTTAAGTATCTGGAAAAAAAAATAATTTCACTTTATCACATATCGTTAGTTATCTTTCATTGAGTGATGATGTGATAGACAAAGTGTCATATCATCATGTCTTGTCACATACACTTTATTGTCACATCATCACCTTCAATAACATGATTCGCAATGACAAAGCGTGATGACGTGACACTTTGTCTGCTACACTTAACAGTAGGTAACTAAAGACACAGATGATAAAATGAAGCTGAAGGTAATGAATTTTTTAGGTAGTAACCTGAAAACCATCTATTTTTGAGGTGTGAAAAACTTATTTAAACCATATATAATTGGTGTTTGGGGGATCTATGAACAATGTATACATGCATCTAACATTTTATGTCTTCCTTCACTCTTTCTTCACTATTTTCTTGATTTTCTTTTAGCTTTGTCTATATATATATTAAATATACGCATCTTAACTCTTTAATTTCACCTTTAATATTATCTTATTAATTTAGTTCAATTGATTAAACATATCCTACCAATAAAAAATATCTTATTAATTTAATGTATATTCTTATTTTGAATGAGGGATTATCTTAAAAAAAATAAATAGGATAAAGTGAATTATATATATTATTATTTGTAATTTTTTGACCGGTTTACAAATATTTTATCAAATAAAAGTATTTGATCAAACCATTTTTTTCTTATCAACTTATAAAATTTATTTTTAAACATAACTTAAATTTACGATTATTTTTTATTTAAGTAATAAAATTAAAGTATTTAATATCATATCAATAAATTTCAGTATAAAAAAAATTAGACTATCAATTTAAAAACATAATATTTGATGTAATTTTTTAAGAAAATTACTACAAAAATAAATAAAAATATCATGGATTTTTTTTATTGAACTCGGAATATCTTAGCCAAGGATTAATTCTTTTCACACCAAATGTTTTCGTGCACACAAACCAATTGAATGCCAATCAGATAGGAGAAAAAAAAAAGCAATTTGGGAATAAAAAACATCAACCTAATAGGGATAAAATAAACATATTTAAGGTAAAAGAAGATTTAATATTTTTTATTTGATAAATAAAAATATTATAAAAATAATTAGAATTATGAAAAGATTATATTATTACAATTTAAAATTTAAAGTGAGTTATCATTTATTAACCTTCTTATTTTCGTAATCATCACACAATGAACGTGAAAGCTCTAACTTCTTCGCATCTGCTCACCATATTTATCCTACCTGTCTCTTTTATCAAAATCTTCCCGATTTTCTTGAAACGATTCAAGTTAAATTGGATAAGCTGGCATTTACATACGTATTTACTTTTATTTTTAACTTTTTATACAAGTATTATCACGATATTGAAAAATTAAATTTTATTCCACTACCATTAAAAACTAGTAATTTTTGTGTGTGATTTATATGGGAAATTTTTAATTTAAATAAAATTAAATATGGAAATAGAAGAAAAATATAAAAGAAAAATATTATTATTATTATTATTATTATTATTATTATTATTATTATTATTATTATTATTATTATTATTATTATTATTATTACCTTTTGAAAGTTTAAATATGTATTTAGTTTTGATAAAATGAGTGAGTTTTGATTTTATTCCCTGTAAAATTATTTCTTTGTTTTTTTCATCCTCTAAAATTATTTTTGTTCCCTAATATTATGTGATATTGGTTGATAATTTGTGTTAAATGAAAAGTCAAGTGATCATTATTCAATAAAAATAAAAAAAGGGTTAAGTGATCATTCCACGAGACATCCATTAATGTCTATCATACAAGGTCAGTATTTGACAACTAATTTTCTTTTCAAGATTCTTACAATAAATGTTATTTATTTATCTTAAAATGTATCTTAGGGGCCAAACATAATAAATTTAAGTTTTGGAAGGATGAAAATGAAAGAAAAAAATTCATTCATATTATAAAAATTAAAAATATCAATTTCATATTTTAGAGAAATGAAAAATTAAATAATAAAAACTAAAATTAAAGTATATTTAAGTTTTATCCTTTAAGGAATATACATTAAACACAATTTCCCCACAAAACTTATAAGGACAAACACATAATTTTATGTCATTTATTATTACTTAAAGAAATAAACACCAAGCACAAACCCCAAAAAAAAAACAAAAAAAAATCTGATAAGGACAAGCACGTAATTTTATATACGTCACAAAAGTTCACATATATTTAAATTTAAAAATATAATGTAATATCAATTAAAATTTAATGAAATTAATCAAAAAAATTAAAATAGCATTTAATATTATTAATTATTAATATTATGAATAGGACAATACAAAAATATTAATTATTAATATAAACTAATATTGAGATGTAAGTAAAAACTAATATTCATATTTTAAGTTAATTTGAATTATATAGTGTTTATTACAAAGATGCTATCTATTTATTTTTAAGTAAATATATATTTTTAATTATTTTTACTCCCTCGACGTTTATGCTTAGATCAAGATAAATCATCTATCATTTATGAATTAAAATCCAAAATTATTAATAAGGCTTGATATTTAAATAAAAAATATTTTTAGTAGGTGAGTATTTTAGAATTTAAATTGAGAAACTAATCAACCATTATTATTACTTAAAAGAGTATACACTAAACACAATTTCCCTCCAAAATTGATAAAGACAAACACGTAATTTTATATACATTACAAAATTTCACATAAATTTAAATATAAAAATATAATGTGATATAAGTTAAAAATTAATGTGCATTTATGATAATACAGAATTAATCAAAAAATAAAAAACATTTAATATTATTAATCATTAATGTTATGAATAAGACAATATCCAAAATTATTAATTATCGTTTATTACTTAAAGAATATATACCAAACACAGTTTTCCCTCCAAAATTGATAAAGACAAACACGTAATTTATATACATCACAAAAGTTCACATAAATTTAAACATTATTAATATTATGAATAAGGCAATCCAAAATTATTAATTATCTTTCCTTTATTACTTAAAGAAATATACACCAAGGACAATTTTTTCCAAAAAAAAAATAAAAATTGAAATCACTTCCTATCTCATTTGCTTGGTCTATTTCTAGGCCGTTACTTTGGTGTCATTTAAAATAAGTCATTAATATGCATTTTGTATTATTTAATCATGGAATGCAACCAATCAAATTATTATTTTTTTTTGCAATTCAAACATGAGGATCTTATAGCAAATTTTTATTTTTTTTTAATTTAATGTTTCATTAAAAGATCACTTTATCCTTAATCTTCCTAATTCAATCCCTAATTTCCTAATTTTGAATGCTAACCTTCATGAGTTCATGGCTGCCTCACTTTGGATCGTAGTCTTCGATTCTCACTGTCAAAATAATAATAAAAAAAATGAGTAAATACTAACATTATTAGTTGTTAACACAAAAAATGTTTGCTATTGAGGCTAACTGTTTATCATCGACTAACGGCTAATTCACTAGATGACCATCGACTAATGCAAATCAATGAATTCTAGCTTGTCTTAATGCCAAGGATGATTGAAGACTAAAATAGTGATTTTCTAATGGCCGACAGCTAAAATAATCATTAATGATAGCAAACGACTAATTTTTGTCGGTTGACAACTGACGACTAATTTTTGTCGGCTAACACAAAAGAGTTGAATCAATCCTATTTCATTGAAGTCCAAATATAAAAGGAGTATTTGAACATGGCAAACAGTCCTATTTCATTGAAGTCCAAATATAAAAGGAGTATTTGAACATGGCAAACAGTTGCAAGCAGTTTTTCCAAGGTCCAATGCATGTGGATCCATGATTCTTAAAAGATAAGAGAAGTTGTTAGTGGAAAATAATAATTGTTGTTTGCAACAACCCTAGGAAACGTGGGACTACCATTTCAACAAAGGTCTGTAGCTTAGGAAGTTAAAATCATGTAATCCATGATCTCCTAAAAATCTATGATCATGGGTATTAAGAAACAATTGGCGTGCCTTGTAAATAACTAACACGTGCTTAAAAAACTACGAATAGGCAAACTCAAATGTAAAAGGATCAAATGACTACGACCAAATCAATCAAATTACTTTTTTCCAATCATTTATCCTTTATTTATAACTTTCCCTTTATTGTTTTTCAGCCATTTATAGCTTTCCTTTATTGCTTTCAACCGTTACAGGTTTCCTATACCCTTTCATCCATTTACAACTTTCTTTACAATTTTTCTTTACCTTTTTAGTCGTCTACTACTTTCCTTTACCACAATTTCACATAAGAGTAGCCTAACATAGAAAGTTTAGTTCATCGATTACTAGAAAGCTCTTTGGAGTGGACTAGGAACCCAATTAAGGAACAAAATTCCTTCCTCAAGTCAATCTCCTAAAGGGAATCACTCATTGGTAGTTAGCTAACACAATGGATAATTGGTTGGCAGATTTTACACACCAACAATAGCCAAAGTCACATCCGACATGAATATCAAAGGGCTAGATCTTTTCAATTTCTCTTATGTTCATCTTGTTCACAAGAATTCATACAAGTTCATTCAAATTCATACAAGTTCAGCATGATGTTCATTCAAAATCAATACTTAAATCCATACAAATCAATAATAATAACATACTGACAATTTTTATAGCAAGCATTATAATAATATAAGATTAACCATGTAATGAGATGGCCTTGAGGTCCATCTCTACACTTGCATAAAATAACACACTATTGGAAAAAATAGAACCTCACTCATACCTATTTCTCCTAAGCTTGGATGAAGTTGTGAATCCTCTTCTCCTTTTCTCACTCATTTTTCATGCACCACCACTTCCACCACTAGGGGATCAGAGCTCCAAAACTTTGTTTTCCTTTAGCTCTTACTTTACTTGCTCTAAAACTCTCTACTATGAGGGTTTTTTTTTTTTTGTGTCAAACTCAAATGATAGTTGGGGGTATTTACAGGGTAAGATGGGAGACAAAGGTGATAAATAGGACCAATAAGTGTTAAGAATCACATAAGTCTTTAGGTTACATATTTAATTGTCCTTACCTCTTCATTTTATTTTATCAATTAGATATTCTAGATGCTTCCTAGGTTATTTAAAGTAAAATATTTGTTTGCATTCCTATTTTTAACAATAAAAAATAGAAATTTTGCTACTATTTGCACCAGAAAAATTGACCTATGCATATGTTTTTAGTGTAGTCCAATTTTACTTACAGTACTCATGTTATTCACACCCCCTACGACACCTTATTTTTATTTTTGTTATATAATCCCAAAACTAATATATTTCTATTATGTGCCAACATAATAAACATATAATGCTACATATTTAAAAGCTAATTTCAAAGACATCTAATCAAATAAAATACACTTACAAAAGAATTCATACAACATCAATTCACACAAATACATTACCCAAAGAATTAATCACAATTTATTGTGATAATAATTCTTTTTAAGTCAAACAATATTTATTTTAA
This sequence comes from Glycine max, assembly GCF_000004515.6. Lineage (NCBI taxonomy): Eukaryota > Viridiplantae > Streptophyta > Magnoliopsida > Fabales > Fabaceae > Glycine > Glycine max. The sequence continues at coordinate 29,909,755 of NC_016090.4, read as the reverse complement.
GAAATATTTAATTTCCTAAAATAAATCAATTTTTATAAGTTGAAAATTGACATATTACATTTTACATCAACCAGTATGAGTACCTCATGCAAATTGGTTGTAACGACCCACCGTCGCTACATGATAACTTAAAACTAACAAAGCAGAAGACTTTATTTTACTCTATTTATAAACTATTTAATTAACTTATTTAGGAAAAAACTTGTGAACTTTCATGTTTTCAAAAGCCAAAACAAAAACTATAAGATAAAGTGTTAATATATACATGAACAACTAAATAAAACCATGTGCCTCATGCAACACCAACACCTATCCCAAGATAAAACAACTCAACGCACATCTATATATACATATACAATTCCTTAAAGAGATAAATCTTAACACCTAGTTGGTCAACACTATATATAAAATTAATAAAGAAAAAACAAGAAGGATTGTATCTTCACGTCCAAGCATGTCCATCCATGATGCCTCCAAAAGAAGAACGACCTCCTAACCATATACTCTCACGAACACGAAGTTTGAGATTATCACAATCACAATCACATGAGACACATGCAAGGGTAAGATTACAAAAAATAAGCATACTAAAACAACATACAACTTAACAATTAAATCATAAATAATATTACATAATATATAGAACATGACAAGGCATCTCATAGTAATCATAAATTCATCATTCATCACATCAGGATTCAATCATCAAACACCATCATCAACATCAACATCATGATTCAACCATCAAATGTAATGCTCTCAAATTTCGATAACTTAAAATTGATGTTTAATGTAATTTTTGTGTTATTTGATTGATTTGGATTAATTGAGGTGTTGTGTGAATTAGCTATTTGTGATTGCTTGATGTGGATGTTAGGTTATGTGAGGTTTGAGTGAGCTATGTTAAAACTGTAAGATTTCAAGTTTTACATAAACCTGTTCAAGTAAAACTGTGATTCCAAACTCGTTAACCGTTGGATCACCTTCAAATTTGTATTGTAAGTTCATAATCCATAACTTCACACTTTCACCGTTGGGATATGTAAAATAAAATATTTGAACATCTCGCTTAGCGAGACAAGCCCGCTAAGTGCAATTCAAACTCGAGAAGAATTACGCTCAGCGAGAAATGGTGCGCTCAGTGTAAATCCCAACTCAAGAGGAATTGTGCTTAGCGCGAAATGTCACGCTCAACGCTAAAAGTGGATTTCCACTTAGCAAGACAAGCTCGTTGGGCAAGATTTACAGATTACAAATACGTTCTTCTGCGTGAAAAACACAATTTCACACCTCTTTCTCTCAAAACTCCGCCCAAACAACCCTAGGAACTCCTCCTCCACCACCCACGACCACCGGTGGCTACCACGATTTGTCGTTGCTTGCTGCCGGACCACCACACGGAGAGGAACACTTTAGTCAGAGCGAAATCCTTAGAATCCACCCAAGGATTTGGTGGAGAATAAGCTCCTAATTCTTTCTTTCATAGTTTCTTTGAGGTAACCTTGACTCCTATACCTTTCTCCTAGTTAGTTTGAGTTTTTCTTAGTGTCCCTTGTGTTTTGGGTACCATAATAGGGTATTTTTACACTTCTTTTGAAAAACCCTTGAAAATGAAACATTGTAAAAGTTATTTTTTTTTATAAAATTGATGGTATTTTTGTGACCTTCACTGAACACTAATCACATTGTCGTGATTAGAATTTCAAAATGATGTCTCTTTGTAGTAAAACCTAAAACATCCCTTAGCCCTTTTTTGTTTTGACAGGGGTAATTGACCCTGAATGTTATTAATAACCTTATTTTTTAAATCTATACTAAATTCCCTTTGACTTGATATATAGAACTCTGTGTTTGGTCTGACGAACGTGAACGAGAGAGGTCTTTGAGTGATGCAGAGAGAAGCTGATGGAGAGCTCATGATAGGTGAAGGGAGTTTATTATAATTTATGACTTTGATACCATAATTGGGGTCAGGGTACCCAATCATGAGAATGTATGTTTGTTCCTATGCATGCTGGCTTTCAAGAAAAATAATGTTTTCGACTAATGGAATGTGATACATCAACTATTGATAAATGATAGTATCATTTTATTAGACATACGTTGTTTGAATACTTGGGAAGTGTGAATCTCAGACATGAAATTTATATGTATGTATTTGTGGGATGTGATTATGATGATGTTATTATCTGTGATAATGTTGATACGAGGTGATATTGTTATTGACGATAATATTGATAAAGAATGATGTTGTTATTGATGATAATATTGATAAAGAGTGATGTTGTTATTGGTGATAATATTGATATGAGAATGACGTTGTTATTGATGATAATATGACATAGGGTGATGTTGTTATTGATGATAATATTAAAATGAGATGATGTTGATGTTGGTAATGTCATTGAGATGATGTTGATGATGATAATGTCATTGAGATGAGATGATGTTGATGTTGAAATGACATTGAGATGAGATGATGTTGATGATGATAATGTCATTGAGATGAGATGATGTTGATGTCGAAAATAACATTGAGATGAGATGATGTTAATGATAATAATGACATTAAGGTGATGTATGTTGGGTATGTACATGGGGGTGCAATGACCATTATGGATATCCCTGGTGGAAGAAATATAGTGATTAAAGAGTTTTAAGCATTTTCAGTTGCTATTTATAAGTTAGTTTGGTATTGGAAATCTGCAAAGAAATTGCATTGTACCTCTAATTTATGGTTCTTTTGGTAGGAATTGTACATATTTTTCTTTATTGTGTGATTTTATAGAGTAGAAACTCTATTTTTGTGACTTAATGGTTAATCCAACTCAGTTTCAGGCCAAAGAAGAAAAGGTTAAAGCAACTGATGACTCACTTAGCAAGGTAGATCCGCTCAGCAAGATGCATCCACTTAGCGAGGCATCCAGCTCGCTTAGCGGATGGGAAACCCTAGAAGAGGATAAGCCAGAGATCTGCATGCCTAGCACGCAACCAGCCTGCCCAGTGAGGACATTGTCTCTTCTCACGCTCAGTGCGCCCATTCTCGCTAAGCAAAAATTCACTAACTCTCGCTTAGTGAGCCATGCTCGCTAAGCAAGCCTTCGAAAGCTGAAGAGTCCAAGAACCTTTAAAACATCGAGGTTGGCAGAGAGGCAAAGAGAGACGAATTTTGAGCAATAAAGAGAGCTAAGTCTAGAAAAACAAAGAGATTTAGGGTTTAGAGGTTGGAGGAGACATCCTCCATCATCTTCTTCCAATTTCTTTCACCAAAAATAACTTCTTTCTTAGTTTTGAAGCTTTTCTTGTAATGGAAGGCCAAACCTCTTTGTTGGGGAGTACTACTGAACAATCTTGATATAATATTCTCACTATCTATTTAATGTTATTTTTTTGTGTTCATTGCTTCTATCTATGCTTATTTTATATGCTTGTGGCTTGATCACCCATTTGTATGTGTAGTAAGGCTTTTTAGTATTGGAAAATGCTTTAAAACCTTAGAACTTGATAGAGCAAGCTAGAAATCTGTATTTCTAGGAATAGAGTGCAGTGATCTAGTCCATTTTATGTTGTAGGCTTAATGCAACTCTTTTAGAACAAGTTTGTTGAGGGATCAACTAAAGAGAGTTAGGCTCATTCATGTGAGGAATCATGGTTTAAGTAGTTTCTCAACATAAGAATACTAGGATAATGTTAAATAGAGAAAAAATACATTTTATACATCAAGAGAAATTCAGTAGAACACTCCCCAACGTTCTTAACTTGAAAATTTTCACTTTTTATAGCTTTAGATATTTTGTTTATGTTCAAATAGATTTTCTAGTACATAATCAACATTTGCCTTGTTTTTAACCCTTATAAGTGTTTACATACTGAATGTACATGGTCTAGGTGAAACAAATTCCCTGAGGATACGATACTCGGTCTTACTATTTTATACTACTTGTGCGAATCAGTACACTTGCCGACTTTCAAACAAGCATCTCTGGAGGGGGATGATTTAGAATCTTTAATTATTCACAGTCAGTGCATTGATGATGCCCATGTTTCATACTTCATATTGCATGAAAATAGTATAAACTTTGTCAGTAAGTACTTGTAGTTTCTCATGAGGGAAAATACTTGTACTTGGAGACATGTCACTGAGTTTGGAACTCCCTTAAGACTCAGGCTGGTCATCATTTAGGGGGGAGGAGGGAGTTGCATGTGCACGACAGGGTGACCTCGTCACTTGTTGCCTAGTTTTCCTAAGTAAAAGTGTCGTGTGGACATGCCTAGGCTATTTCTTGACGAATGGCGCCACATTGCATTTGAGAGTTGAGGTCAAGTGCATGCATCATACTGAGCATGATTGATTGGAACTATGGATTGATGATGACTATTTGTTGAGTGTGTGTTGTATTGATCGATAATTGTTTATGAGCATGGTACTTGTTATTTTTTATCTTGCTAATTTTGGTTATTTGATAATTATTGATTTCTTTTGTAATAAACTCACCCGTGAAATTTTTGTACCGTGTAGTTGGTACTTGTGATGATCGTGAACCTTTGTTTGTGGGAGTAGATGGACAATAGTAGATTACGTGAAGTGAGATTCTTTTGTTAGAGTCGTCAAACCGACATGATGACGTTGGGATTATTTTAGGAGAGAGTTGTGTTTTGTTAATCAACTTTTTCGTAGCTGGTTCTATAATTCTTTTTGAATTGAGCATGTAAATTATAGATTTAATTATATGTATGAACTAATTTATCTTCTGTCATGTGAAAGATGTATATTGAGTTTATATATATATATATATATATATATATATATATATATATATATATATATTCATTTAAGTATTTGTGCATTGTATGATGAACGTATATCGCAAAAAATTTACTCATGTTTTTCATAAGCAAATTAATAAAATTTTCATTTAAAAATTAAAATTTACGTGGTTTAGAATAGTGATATCATAGCAACAAGAGGAGCTATTACATCAAACATCATCATCACCAGTCTATCAATTATCGACATCAAAGACAGACTCAACTCCATGAAAAATTTCACTGTGCGAACAATTAACTCAAGTGCATCCCTTAACATAACATCACACAAGCATTTGGGGAGACCCAAGCTAATTCTACGGATGAAGTGTGGTTTTATTAAAAATAGATGAGCATGGGTAGTGGCTTCCCTAGGTAAGGTATGCATTAACCTTAACCTCTATAAGAATTCGCCCACCCATCCATTCTATAGGTTCATTCAATGTTAGCCACCATGAATTCACCCAACACTAGATTGAGAACCCACCAAACATCCTCAACTTACGTGCATATTCACTAACAACAACCACTAAACACTTCACTTAGATGCCTAACTTAATGTTTGAGATACATCACCTTTGTACCCACCATTTCACCTATGGTTTGCCCCAAGGATTCAAGTTTCACCAACACAACCAATCTTTAAATATTTAAAATGAGTCAATCTCTAATGTTTCATAAAACATTTTGCCAATTCAAAGGGTCATCAAAGTATAAAAAAAGTTGAGTACTTGGGAAGATATCCACTAAGCGAGACCCCCGGGTCTCTTAGTAGGCCTAACCAGAGTTTGCTTTCAATAAGCAATCATTTCTTGACTAATTTTTTTTAAAACTCCACTTGACTCAAATGTTTTAAGAATGTTTATCATCATCAAGGTTCATCCACAACAATTATACAATTATTCATTAATTTCAACATCATAAGAGTTCACCATATCATAAATTCACCATTCATATAAGCATTACAATTATGAACCCATAAATAATTCATTAAGCATAGTAAGACATCCAACACCATGAATTCTTACAATCACCACATCAAAACTTAAATGTTGTAATAACAATGCAACCGGCTCAACATAATATAAACACTTCGAGAACAACATAATCATCGTATAAATAAGCATACTACATTTGCATAAATATTTTTAAAGTCATTTGAATCATAAAACAAAAGAAAGAAGTGTTTCAAGAGAATTTTAAAAATAACCAAATTCGAGCCCAACCAGAACATTTTGCCAACGAGCCAAAATCGTGGCCTAACAAAACTAGGGGAAACATTTACAAAATCAACTCTAGCCCAATGCGCTGACAAACGCACGACCTTGCCATAATGCTCTAGACACAACATTTTCAAAAATTGAATTCTAGCCAAGTGAACCAAAATTTGTGCCAAGCTAGAGTTATGTAGAACAAATTCGAATTGTTCATTATCTTCCCCAAATTCCATTTTGGAAGTTTTTCTAAGACCCATTCATCCCACTTCAAACCCAAATAGTTTTCCATCAAACCTAAACAATTTTCCATCAAATCCAACACATAACAACACCAAATCATTATTCCAAGTTTAAATCACTCAATCAAACCAAATTAAATCTTCCCTTATCTCTATAGAACCAAAAGAGAACTTTGTGAAGAATGAGGAGAAGAAACGAGTTTTGGATCCAAGGGAGGAGCTTTCCTCCACTCCAAGAGCAAGCCCATTACCACAACATCACCAAAATCCCAAAAACGATCACAAACAAAATCAAAAACCCAAAAATAAATGTTTTTTATGAGCTTCCATGGATGCTCTATGAGAAAACAAAAATGGAATCCAAGGAAGGAAAAAGTGGTGCTTACCACTCCATGGCTCAACCAAACAACATCAAAGGGAGAGGAAAAAGTCCCCCTTTGATCACCAACACCAAATCTCAAGCTTTTAGAATTTAGGTCACTCTTGGAGTAAAAAAGAGAAGAGAAAAAAAAAAAAGCCATCTTGCAAATGAAATCTGAATTGTGAGGGATTGGGGAAGGGTTTATGACCCTTAGAATTTCCATTTCTACATGATAAGTGCTAAATAATTGTGAATTAATAGTAGTTAAATAGTCAAATTTTGGCTTAAAATTAATTATTTAGCAGTTATTTATAATTAAAAGTTGAAAAATTAATTAAATTGAATTTTTGGTTGCAGATACGAAAAATGAGGTTACATTAAGCAAAAAGGGCAACAGAAATGAAGAGAAAGAATGAATTCTGAAACAGGCCCAGCCCAAAAGTGGCGCTAAGCGCACGTCAGGCGCTAAGCGAGCAACCAAATGTAGGCGCTAAGCGTGGTGTTAAGCACGAAGGAGCAGAAACCGTTACGCGCGCTAAGCCCAGCTAGGCGCCCAACGCGCGATCCAACAGAAGCACAGGCTAAGCCTGCAGGACGCGCTGAGCACGCGATCTGAACACGCTAAGCGCGAGGTGTCACGTTGAGCGCGACTATGAAGGCCCAAAAGTCCACTTCAGCAACTATAAATAGAGAGCCAGTCCCAAGGAATCATCACCTCGTCTCAGAGCACTGTTCTCAGCACTTCAAGCCTGAGCTCTCCCTTCTTTCTTTATATTCTTGGTTTTTATCCCCATTCTTTCTTTCACCCCAGTTGTAAGCCCTCAATGGCCATGAGTGGCTAATCCCCTAGCTAGGACCTGGCAGGCCTAAAAAGCCAACGATGTACGGTGTGCTTCAAGAATTATCAATGCAAAGGGAATTTATTCCAGGTTTTTCTGTTCTAATTCTTTTCTTGTTATCTTGCATTTGTTCTTAAAATTCTTTTGGGTTTTATTCGCTCGGGAGAGGGTATTTCCTAATAAGGATTTAAGAATTAATGCATGCATTAGTTTTAGGGGTTATACACTTGGGAAATGGTAACACCTACCAGAACATCTTAAGAAAAGAATCCTTGGGTTAGCATTGCTAGGCATAAAATGATAACCCACTGCCCATGCATTTAAGCAACATCTAGAACTTAACCTTAATGCATTTTAATTATTGAATCTTCGCAAAGGCATTTGGGAGATAGGTAGTTTAAATATGCTTGCCAACGTGAGGCATGAGGGACAAGTAATTAACAGATGTGGGTAGAACTAATACCAGTGCATTGGTAATGAATATCATATTTACATGCATCGTAGGCCAATTAGGTTTGTCCGGTCTTGGCATCTTTATTAATTGTCTTTCCTTTTAAACTATTTGATTTGGTAACCACCCCTTATTTCTGCATTAGTTCTGTCTTTATTATCTTTACCATACTTACAAATTGAGAAGTATTTAATAAAGTGCAATAAAATCTCTGCGGAAACGATACTCGGACTTCCGAATTTTACTACTTAAGAGCAATTTGGTACACTTGCCAAAGTCTCAACACTACACCTAGGCTTTCTCTAAGTAAACTCACCCCTAACATACACCAAGGCCCATCCACTCATGTCTAAACTCACCAAAACTCAATAAACACATAAACATAAGTAAAACATGCATCACCACATAAATAATTAATTTATTCCAGGAACTTACATTAAATTTATTTACTCTTGTAATTTAATTAAAACCACTTAATCAGTTATTATAAAAAAAATACAATGTTACAATACTTCCCAACAAGAAAAAATCTCGTTCTGAAATTTGTTTGTCAAAGAATATTATGACCATTGTCCAAGCACACGACTCCTTTGTCTTTTGTAAGTCTTTATTTTCTTCTACAATCATTAGCCCGTCAAGTCGTCATTTTCGTTGGGGGATTCACCCAAATTCCCCAACATTAATCCTCTCACACAGAACGCCACCAACTAATTTTCCATCTTGCTAGTATTGTGTGACTTTTCATGTAAAACCAAGATCTTTATCATAAACTTTTTTCTTTTCTAAAACATTAATCAAAACAACTCTGAAAGGATGAAAAACTCATTTTATCTAAAAGCATGCATCCATTCTTAAAAGATAGTTTTCAAAACACAAAAGGGATAAATTGAAAACTTAAAGCACTTTTTGATCCATTTTTTTCAAAAAGATATCAAATAACATAAAACATAGTTAAATCAAAAACCTCCATCATGATCTAAAACATCCAAACTCTTGTACACTTTGTTTTCAAATGCTCATCCAAAAGACGTCAAATACATATATCAAAACATTTTTTTTTTATCAAAAACATAAGGTGTAGGTCACTGTTATAGGATATAACAAGATTTATACATCTGAACTTTTAACTCCACTAACTCCCAGTATCACTGAGTGTCTCACATGATAAGGTTCTATCCAAAACACAATCTTCACCCTTCTGATCACTTATCTCCACTAAGGTTTTCATCCTCACACAAAATCGATATATCAACTCCCCCCAAGGTATGAGGTTTCTGCTTAAGGAATTACTGGGTTCTTACCACCACTATCTGTGGGAGGTAACATGAAAGGAAATTACATTACACAAAAATATGTGAAATATAAAGAAGATAAAAATTTAAAAGTATTTGAAGAAAATCATTTATTTGCTCATAAAAATAAAAATTACAATGTAAGACATAACGATTTAAAATATTTTATTTTGGAAATTTCTAAAATTTATTTTAATTAATAAAATATTATTTTAATGATAACTTTAAATATCTCATTATATTTAATGTTGACTGGTAAATTTAATATTGAATAAAATAATTAATGAAAATTTTAATTGGATAACTTATCAAAGAAGAAAAAATATTAATTTAGTTTAATATAAATTATATAAGAAATGTACCACAAAATAAGAAAGATACATCACTCCATGTTTTATAATATTTATAAATTTTGCGTAGCATGAGTGACGTACGCATATGTCTTTCATTAATAAAGAATAGTATAATATATTCATTTTATATACGCATAATTTTATTTTTATATTTGTATAACTCACACTTTTGATTTTTGTGCTTTGTTTGGATAGCCGCCCAAATAAAATATTCCAATTGAAGATAGATGCATCATATGTGAGTGGGAGGCGTTTATCTTGCGCCTAAAGCAAGAGAACAAGGTTGGGAATATATATAACATTGATCCATAAAACATGAACATATGATGAGGGCTTCATACTAAGTGCTAGCTATATATGTTCGCAAGTTGCAACCTCAAGGACTAAAATTTCACACTCTTGAGTGCTTTCGGTATTATCAACAACCATTCACGTATTAGTAGTTTGTCTTTTTTTAATTTACCATAAAAAAATTTGTTTTTTTGTTTACACCACATCACTGTCCATTCTTGCATGTCTCAATTACTAGTAGACACATTTACGATTTTCCTTACTAGAAGACAAACTAAGTGTTAATTTCCTCACGCATATATCCAAATGTTTATTGTCTCAAAATTTTTAATTTGAATTCATTTTCTAACTATAAATATCTCTACAAACCAACGTCCACACACCACAACTACCCTTTGAGTATTTTTTTCTCCTCAAACCTTTTGAGTATTTTTTTTCTCTTTAACTTACGTACACAACCTTCATTGTCACTTGAGTATACTATAATGGCACGAATAGTACTTTTGCATGCTTTGGTGCTCTTTTTATTCACATTTACATCAGCCATAGCTGAAGCGGTAACTTTGAATGTTGTCAATTTTGGGGCCAAACCAGATGGTGAAACTGACTCCACAAATGCATTCGTGAGTGCATGGGGTAGAGCATGCAGCTCAACAGCACCAACTACCATTTATGTGCCACTAGGAAGGTTCTTAGTTGGTAAAGTAGTGTTTAAGGGGAGGTGCAATAATAAGGGCATCACAATACGTATTGATGGTGCAATGCTTGCACCTTCCAACTATGATGTTATTGGAAATGGTGGAAACTGGTTGTTTTTTGATGATGTTGATGGAGTTTCAATCATTGGTGGTGTTCTTGATGGACAAGGCACAGGCTTGTGGGCATGTAAGAGATCTGGCAAGACTTGTCCAACTGGTGCTACGGTATGCATGTGTTTTTCATTATATTCTTTGAATTGGATATATATGTGAGTCTTGCTTCTAAATTTTTGTAATTAAACTAAGACTAAATATAAAATGCATCTTGAAAATAATAAGATTTCTTATATGGATGTTATTTCACTTTTTTTGGTTTAAGTAGAAAAATTTCTATTTTAAGAATTTGAACCATATATATGAATATAGATGGTCATGACTATTTGAAAAGTCACACATATATATATATATATATATATATATATATATATATTAATAATTTAAATATAATCTAATAATTTATATTTATTATTATTATTTTTTCTTAATAACGGCTTAACTTTTTATCAGATACTCTCCATCTTTGGAAAATTATATATATTATATTTTTTGTACAATAAGATGGGCAATAAATTTATGGTACATGACATTTTATATTTATATCATGTGATAATGATGTTGTGGAACAATAAAATTATTACTCGTGAGGTTGGAATGTTTCTAATTTGAACCTACTTATGATGCCCTTATTCTCTTGATTAAACTTCGAAGAAGAACATAATTTTAACGTCAATTTTTTTCTTGTGTATATATAATTATAGAACTTGGGATTTACCAATTCGAACAACATTGTGATCAACGGAGTGACCTCTCTGAACAGCCAAATGTTCCATATAGTTATTGACCGATGCAATAATGTGAAACTCCAAGGTATCAAGGTATCAGCTGCAGGAAACAGCCCTAACACTGATGGCATTCATGTGCAACTCTCATCAACTGTCACCATTCTCAACTCTAACATAGCAACCGGTGATGATTGCATCTCAATTGGTCCTGGAACTACTAATTTGTGGATAGAAAACATAGCTTGTGGACCAGGTCATGGTATCAGGTAAGGATCTATATATTTTTCATAATCTTCATGCAAAACTAATAAAATATATTTTTTTATTTAAATATATAGAAATTAAAGTATAAAAATTGTTGTAATCAAATCATACATTATCGTATAATTATAAATTAATTTTTATAATAATTATATGGTATCACTGATAGATTATGGGTCAGTCTTGTACGAAAAGGACCAAAAAATTTCACAGATAATAAGACAAGACCCAAAAGGTCGAAACTGGGAACAAGACTTATGAGGTCGGATCTAAGACAGAAGGAAACTATAAAAGGGCCTTTGTCTCCCTAAATAAGCCAACTTTTACTCATTCACATATAATAGAATAACCTACATCATTCAAAGACGCCCAAATCTCACATCACTCCACCGTTGAGAACTTTTCACCATCGTGTTAAAACTTGAACTCTGATTACTCGAGCTTGCATCATATCAACTTTCAGCACAATTTTTTAATTAATTAGTTAATGGTATAAAAATATTTATTGACTACATATATCAAAACTAAACTCAAATTCATACACATTATTAAGTGAAATTTATGTGAGACATACCAATGAGATTCTCATTTTTTCTGTAGTGACTCCGACATTTATTTAAGTCAATAAATATCAATCTGTTATAAATGTGTTAGAGAGTATATTATTATTATTATTTGTTGAACATTGGTTTAACATGCATGTGGCTGCAGTGTTGGAAGTTTAGGCAAGGAATTTCAAGAGCCTGGTGTGCAAAATGTGACAGTTAAAACAATGACATTTACTGGAACTGAAAATGGTGTACGAATTAAGTCTTGGGGGAGACCTAGCAATGGATTTGCAAGGAACATCCTTTTCCAACATGCTACCATGGTTAATGTTCAAAATCCCATTGTAATTGACCAAAATTATTGCCCCCATGAGAAGAATTGTCCGGGTCAGGTGAGTTTGTCAAGGAAAATTCCATCTTCTAACTTTTATTTTTTTTATATTACCTCACTTTAAAGCTTATACAAAAAGATCTAGATATAGCATAAAACTATTATAAAACGTGAATTAAATTTGAACATGAGAACTTTTGTTCCAAAAATGTCTAGCTAGCTTAGGCTAACTCTTTTTTCTTTTGCCAAATTAACAATAATCAGGTTTCCGGGGTTGAAGTTAGCAATGTTATATACCAAGATATTTATGGAACCTCAGCAACAGAGATTGCAGTTAAAATCAATTGTAGTCCAAAGTATCCATGCATTGGAATAAGTTTGGAAGATGTGATGCTTACATATGAAAGCAAGCAAGCAGTGGCTTCATGCAATCATGCCGGAGGAATCACATCTGGTGTAGTTCAACCCAACAACTGTTTCTAGTATTGTAACTACCACTGATAGAACATTGATATAAACCTTTATGTTCATTCCTTGGGAGACACAAACCTGCCCAAAATTCTATTAAGGCTACCAATTCATACATTTTGTATCAAGCTTGAGTTGAAAAAATTATAGTTTCACCATATTGGAAGGATTTAGTTTACCACGATTCACAACCCCAAAATTAAGGATAAATAACTCCCTTTACACAATGCTTATATAGATAAGCGCTATCTATCCAGAGGTGAAATATGAATTTAGCAATTTACGCATGAATACAAATATATCCTTCTTTTACCACGAATGATAGCGCTTGTTACATAGCAAGATAAGGCTAATATCCTTTTTTTCTCACTTATTCATTATTATCTCAATCCCTTGCCATGTTTAAATTTATTGCTTTCTCTGCATTAATATTAGGCGTTCATATTAGCCTTATGCAACAACAAACTAATATAATATATGTAATGTAAAATTGAGGGCAAACACTTAGCAATAAAAGCTCCTCAGCTTATAATAAGAGGGTGTGGGGACTTTCAAGATTTACTGTAGATTGTGCTTCTAGTCACTGGAGGTCCAATTTAGGAACTATTTCAAATCAGAAAGAAGTTATTACAATTCCTGTTCTCAGTTAGTGCTTCAACTCTTTTATGATCCAAAGAAGGTTAGAAAATAACTTCTAGATATATATTGATAGCAACCCTTTTCGACTAAGGGAGAACTCTATAAAAAAATTAGGAAGAGAAAGGGAAATTGGAAGGCAAACTGAATTCATTCATTTTCTCCGTTTTGACAACACCATTACAATCAATTTTAGCAGTGGCATGATGCCAACCTGCACTTTACACTACCCTCACTCCCTCAACAATTTTCTAACCAACTCCTCAACTAACCAAATGCAATAACAGAATGCATAATGGAATGTAACAAAATAATGCTAAAACCGAGTGCTAACAATGTCAATTGCTTTCTAGGACCTTCTGACTTATTTACTTGGACCTAAGCCTAATATCTAAAGGGGACATATGGAAATATTGGGTTGGGCTCACAACAGTCTCTTAGACCATTGCTAATGAAACACAACAGTTGTCGTATCATATTCCTTATTATTATTATTTGATTTATGTCTAGTGTACGTTCATCTTTTCTAAACTGTCAAATGTTTACTATAATATTTGTATAATTATGAGAAGCTGCCTCCTATTAACTTTTGCTTTTATATCTTGCCACTGCCAGCTCCTTGCCCCCCTCCACTTAAGTACGTACTATGCACAAATTAAATTAATGTACTCATTTCAAATCATGATTTTTTTAGTTTTGTCAAATTAATGGTTTGGATAGAAGTATGGTACTTGATAGAACATTATGGCGGAAGTTGATCCATGTAGCCGACCCCACCTAGTGGGATAAGGCGTTGTTGTTGTTGTTGTTGTTGTTGTTGTCAAATTCCCGTTCATTCCACTAAAATGTTCTACATTGCTTAGGAATCAAGTCTAAACAAATTGCTTTGTATTATTGCCACAACTGTTTTTGTTGTAAGATAGACTAAGGGTTCCTGCTTCATAGCATCAACTAATAATAGCATACTTATTCAGTACTCTTATTAACACTTGATTAGTACACTTCATTCTTTCTATTTTCAATTTTTGTAATTTGGTTTCCAGGTATGATAAAAATATTACTTTTGTCTTAAGTTATATCCTTTTAAGTGGATGTGTCTTAAATTACGTATTGTTGTGTGTTGCGTTACTTATCTTGTTGATTGTTAAGTGTTATTTTCTGATGATGTTGAATGTTGTTTGATCAATTTGCATGTAGAGAAACATTAGTTTCAAGAAAATACTGAGTTGAAGGTGCTTGTTCTGAAAGAAAATATTTAGCGTCGGTTATTCCAGTGGTTATGTGAACTTCCATTAAGGTGCATTTGTGTCCACAATTTCTGTAATGGTTATTGAACTGGTAGAATGAGGACTAGTGGCGGTTTAAACCGCCAGTAAACGACAATAGTCTAATTCATGAACGACCCGTCGGAGTAGTGCGTAGAGGGCGATTTGGAATAGGGGAGAGGTTGATCTGATCGTTAGAGAATAAGTCGTCGTCGGAGAAGAAGTCGATGTCCTCGGAGAAGAAGCTTGTTGGAAATAAGACTTTTTATGTTTAGGAAAAGTGTTTAGAAATATTGGAGACTTTGAATAGAAACTTGATAGGAAGGAGAATTCTTTATGGAGGAGAGAACTTTGTATTTTTGCTTGATACAAATGTGTAGGATTACATCTCTATTTATACTACTCTAAGGAGAACTCTAGACACACTAATTTTATAGAGTTCTTAACTCTAGAGATCCAAAGAGTATTCTAGAGAATATTACAACCATAAGAAATATCTAGACACTCCAAACACTACAAGAATTCTCTAGAAACATGACCCATAATTACTTAAGCCCAAAATAATTAAGTCCAAGGAACCAAATAATTAATTTAGGCCCAAATCAAGTTTATATTTCAACATCCCCCCTTAAACTTGATTTGTGACTCCAAGCATACTCCTTAGCTTCATGAAAGTTTCCAACTTGAGTGGCTTTGTGAAAATGTCGACAGCTTGATCTTGAGACATCACATACTTCAACTTAACCTCCTTCTTCTCAATGCATTCTCTTATGAAGTGGTAACGGGTGTCGATGTGCTTACTTCTTTCATGAAAGACTGAATTCTTTGCCAAAGCGAGTGCTGATTTATTGTCAACACATATTTCCATAGGTTCTTCTTGTGGCATTTTTAACTCTTTCAACAAGTTCCTTAGCCAAATTGCATGACAAACGCATGATGTGGCAGCGACATACTCAGCTTCACAAGTTGATAGTGCGACTATTGGTTGCTTCTTTGACAACCAAGTGAAAGCAGTATCTCCCATAAAGAACACAAAACCAGTAGTGCTCTTTCTATCATCCAAGTCTCCACTCCAATCGCTATCACTATAGCCAACAATGTCATAATTGTCAGAAGAGTAATAGTGCAAGCCAAAGTTTGTTGTACCTTTGATGTATCGAAGGATTCTCTTTGCCGCCTTGAAGTGAGTTGTGGTTGGAGCTTCCATGTAGCGACTTACTACTCCTACAGCATAGAGAATATCCGGCCTTGTACATGTCAAGTAACGTAAACTTCCAACCAAACTTTTGTAAAGAGTTGGATCCACATTCTCTCCTTTTTCATGCTTGCTCAACTTGCTGCCACATTCCATCGGGGTGCCAACTGGATTAGCGTCATCCATCTTGAACTTCTTAAGGGCTTCTTTGGCATAGCCTTCTTGGGTGATGAAAATTCCTTTGTCTTCTTGTTTTACTTCGATGCCGAGATAATATGCCATGAGCCCTATATCCGTCATCTCAAATTCATTTGACATATCTTTCTTGAACTCTTCGAACATGCTTGGATTGTTCCCTGTAAAGATCAAGTCATCTACATACAAACACACAATCAAAATATCTCCACTTTGCGCTTTGATATAGAGTGCATGCTCATATGGACACTTGATGAAGTTCTTGTCTTGAAAGTATTTGTCGATTCGAACATTCCAAGCTCTCGGTGCTTGCTTGAGACCGTACAATGCCTTCTTCAACTTCAAGACTTTTTCTTCTTGCCCTTTTACTTCATAGCCCAGTGGTTGCTCAATATAGACTTCTTCTTCGAGAAAACCATTCAAGAAGGCTGACTTCACATCCATTTGATAGATCTTCCATTTATTTTGGGCTGCCAAAGAAATGATCAGTCTAATAGTTTCAAGACGAGCAACAGGAGCAAATACCTCATCATAGTCAATTCCTTGTCTTTGACTATAGCCTTTAGCCACCAATCTTGCTTTGTATCTCTCCACATCTCCTTTAGCATTCTTCTTTACCTTGTACACCCATCTTACTCCGATTGCTTTGTGTCCTCGTGGAAGTGTAGTAAGTTCCCACGTATCATTCTTCGTGATTGACTTGATTTCTTCGTCCATGGCGTCTTTCCACTTTATGTTTTCCACTGCTTCTTGATAGCTTAGAGGCTCACAATCACCAAAAAGATAAAAGAGGTTAATGTCGTTTAGGTTTGTGGTTACCTCATAAATCTCTTCAATGCTCCTTAGTCGCGGTGTCCTCTCACTTGAACTTGTTTCATCCAGCCTTGGTGTCGGTGAGGCAGGTGGTGTAATATGTTCCTCTATGATTGGTTGTTCAATTTCATCATCTTCTTCAAAATAAGGAAGAAAATCATACTTATCTTCTTGAACACTCCAATCCCAACAATCATCTTCGTCGAACTCCACGTCGCGACTTATGACGATCTTTCTACTATTTGGATTATAGAGCTTGTACCCCTTGGATCTTGAGTCATAACCCACAAACATGTACTTCTCACTTTTATCATCGAGCTTTGTCCTCTTTTCGTCTGGAACATGCGTATAGGCAATGCTTCCAAACACTTTGAGGTGAGAGATCCCGGGCTTCCTTCCACTCCATGCTTCTTGTGGTGTCTTCTCATGCACACTTCTTGTTGGGGAACGGTTTGTTAGGTAAACTGCACATGCCACTGCTTCATCCCAAAACTCCTTCGGCATCTTCTTGCTTTTGAGCATGCTTCGCACCATGTTAAGTATGGTCCGATTCTTTCTCTCTGCTACTCCATTTTGTTGTGGCGATCTTGGCACTGTCAGTGGGTGACGAATTCCATGGTCTTCACAATATTTGTTGAACTTATTTGAAGTGAACTCTCCTCCTCGATCAGATCTCATGGCCTTGATGGAAAGACCACTTTCTTTCTCCACGAGGGCTTTGAACTTCTTAAAGTTTTCAAACACTTCTGATTTCTCCTTCAAGAAATAAACCCAGGTTTTTCTGGAATAATCATCAATAAAGAGGAGAAAGTACTTATTCTTACCAAATGAATTGGGTTTGATTGGTCCACAGACATCGGTGTGTATGAGCTCTAGCGGCTTTGTTGCTCTTGTTGTTGATTCCTTTGGAAAACTTTTACGAAATTGCTTCCCAATTAGACATCCTTCGCAAAGTTGGTCTGGGTGGTTGATGCTAGGCAAGCCTCTCACCATCTCCTTCTTTGCTAAACGTTCTAGACCGTCGAAGTTGAGGTGCCCGAATCGTAGATGCCATAGCCACGAAGAATCGGTATAGCAAGCCTTGAGACACTTTGCCACATCATTTTGAATGTTTAAGAGGAACATTCTATTCTTTGACATAGGCACCTTAGCAATCAAGTTATGTCTACAATCTCTTAAGAAAAGACTATGTTCTTTCAAATGGATGTCATAGCCTTTCTCTAATAATTGTCCCAGCCTCAAAATATTATTCTTCATGTTAGGCACATAGTAGACATTGGACATGAATTGATGACTCCCATTCTTCAAACGTATGAGAATTTTACCTTTGCCTTTGACTGGTATCTTTGAGTTGTCTCCAAATGAGACATCGCCAGTTGCCGCTTCATTGATCTCCACGAACATGCTTTGATCGCCGCACATGTGGTTGCTTGCGCCGGTGTCGAGGTACCACTTGTTTCTTTTCTCTTCAAATTTGTTTTGGCACGCGAGTAGCAAAGTTTCTTCTTCTCTGCCTTTTTCTTCTACAAAGTTAGCTTTCTCTTCAACCTTCTTCGAGAATCTACACTCGGATGCGTAGTGACCAATCTTGTTGCAATTGAAGCACTTGATTTGTGATTTGTCATACCTCGACCATGAATTTCCTCTTCCACGACCTCTTGTTACTTGTGGATTCCAACTTCTTTCTCCATTGTTGAATTTGTTGGAGTGGTTGTTGTAACCACCTCTTCCTTCTCCTCCATGTCCTCGTCCACGTCCACGATCTTGGCCGCGACCTCGTTCTCTTTGGCTCTTGTAATTTACATAGTTTGCTTCCTTTACGTTGAGTTGTAGTAGTTTCTGCATAGCCTCCTTTTGTTTAATTTTTCTCTTTTGTTTTTCTTCGTATGCTTGTAAGGAACCCATGAGTTGCTCAATAGTCATGGTCTTTAAATCCTTGTTTTCTTCAATGTTGGTAACAATGAAGTCAAAACTTGGATTTAAAGTTCAAAGTATTTTTTCCATGACCTTCACCTCATCAACATCTTCACCATTTCTTTTAAGTTGATTGACTACGGCCAATACTCGAGAAAAATAATCAGAAATTGACTCGGACTCCTCCATAAACAAACGCTCAAAGTCACCTCTAAGAGTTTAAAGACGAATCTTTTTTACCTGCTCAACTCCTTTGTTGCAAGTTTGAAGCTTATCCCATGCTTCTTTGGCCGTCGTTGCGTTGGATATCTTCTCAAATGTATCTCCATCCACTGATTGATAAATGAGAAAGAGAGCTTTCTTGTCTCTCTTTCTTGACTCCTTCAACGTCTCCTTTACACCTCGGCTTAGAGAGGCTTCATCTTGCTCCTCGAAGCCATTCTCTACGATATCCCACACATCTTGAGCTCCTAGTAGCGCCTTCATCTTGATACTCCAATTATCATAGTTGTTCTTTGTGAGCATCGTCATTTGGAAAGGAAAACCTCCATTCGCCATCTTTTGAGGATCTTGAAGCTCTGATACCACTTTGTTGGAAATAAGGCTTTTTATGTTTAGGAAAAGTGTTTAGGAATATTGGAGACTTTGAATAAAAACTTGATAGGAAGGAGAATTCTTTATGGAGGAGAGAACTTTGTATTTTTGCTTGATACAAATGTGTAGGATTACATCTCTATTTAAACTACTCTAAGGAGAACTCTAGACACACTAATTCTAGAGAGTTCTTAACTCTAGAGATCCAAAGAGTATTCTAGAGAATATTACAACCATAAGAAATATCTAGACACTCCAAACACTACAAGAACTCTCTAGAAACATGACCCATAATTACTTAAGTCCAAAATAACTAAGTACAAGGAACCAAATAATTAATTTAGGCCCAAATCAAGTTTATATTTCAAAGAACATGGTTGGCGGCGCTTTGAGGAAATGTCATGGGTGTGAAAAGAGATATAGAAAGAAGGTTGCAGAACTGAGAGGAAGGAGAAAGGAGAAGACCAGGACGAAGGAGAAGAAAACACAAAACTTAACGTATTGTTACGATTTTTAGCTGTTAATGCATTTATTTTAGTAATAATGTTGAGTTTCCACTGAAGGAATGATTATTGTGATCATTTTTAAAATTTAAAGGAATAAAATAAATGATTAACTTAAATGAAAATAAAATAAAATAAGAAATCAAATGGATCATTTCGCCATTTAATTTATAATCTTAGCGCCAATCTTTTACAAAAAAATAATAATAATAATAATAATAATAATATATTGTCAATTCAAATATACTTAAAAAATAATTAAATAAATATAATATCATGTTAATAATGGCTAATCATTAATATTAACATAATATTTATAATTTTTATCAATAAATTTTGTATATCTCCGTGTCCCGTGTATATTAATAATTAAATGCTTTGCACGGATATTAATAATAGTGATATTAATATTACATTATGAAATTTATACCCATTCGAATAATTATACATTTGAAAGTGCTTTTAGTTCATATCATCCAAACAATTTTCATTTTGATAAAATTATTTTTAGATAAAAGTAATCAAACATAAATCAAATTACACTAGACTTACTTTTAACTGAAGTTAAGTTTAGTAAGTTAAGTTAAATTAATGAATTTTCTATTTGTTCTTTAATAAAAAAAAGTATTTGTTTTATTAGTCAAGATTGAAACAAATTGTTAATTTATCAAAGAGAAAATTTATTATGATCATAATACAACTCCTTAAATACCAATAACAACATATATCAACTACTCGTCCTTGGGAATCATAACGACATCTGACATCAATTGTCACAACTTACAATCTCATCATACATAATCATAACACAATGTTCACACACCCACAACCAACTAGGAAACCAATATTTCAGCAATGTCGTGTGTGGGTGATTGTTATCCAAAATATGAATAAAAATAATTTCCAAGCATATTTATCTAAAATCTATTGTCGATAGGAAACCAATAACTCACACCGACAACCAACTAGGCCACAACTGACACACATCAACACCGACTTTTCTCCATGAAGTTTCAACATAATATAAGTAGTTTCCTATGAGCCTCATCCGCTAACGTATTTGCATCTATGATTTGATCATTTTGGGAGTCTCTTAGGCTGATCCTATGGAAGAAGTGTGGTTTTATCGAATATAGATAAGTGTGGGTAGTGACTTACCTCGGAGATTGGTAAACCATACGTTTCAAAGGATTTCGCCTAAAAGTCTATTCTATAGGTTTATTACCGTTAGCCACCACAAAAACCTCTAGTACTAGGTTGAGATCCCACTTAGCACCCTCAACTTATGTGCCTACTCATATGCTTGTGCACCAACTTTGCATACATTGTATACCAACGACAATAGTACATTTTGTTGTACCCATCGTATATCAACGGTAATGACAGTACATTTCTGCGCACACACCGTGTAGCAACAACAATAACAATAACAACAACCCCTTCCCTATACGCCAAAAAGGTCAACTAAACCTCTTGGGATGTAGATCCATCACTCTAACATGTTATTCGATGTCAAAACATATGTCTGGAACTTGAAAGGATATCCCATTAGGCGAGACCTTGGGTTGTTTTAATGGGGCGGGGTCTTGGCGTGGAACTCACCCTCCCAAGTATTCAACAACTAAAAATCTTCCCAGAGGCTATAGCTAATTCCTTTCATGCCATAGGGATGATTTTCATAAAGATCATATTCACATCATCATCTTGATCAACAAATCATCATGTATTAATCATACAATTATTCATCAATTTCAACAACAACATGATAATTAGAACCAATAAAATCCTAGACTAAACCACACATCATAAATATGCATTGCTCTACCATTGTAATGACTTTCCGCTTCATATTTATGGTTCTTATGACATTTCTTAAGTTTTTGGATTACCTTCATTTCCTATTATGGGTCTATGACCTTAATGACTTATAAAAATAATAATTAAATTAAGTGAATTCTTATCTAATTTGAAAGCTAAGAAGATAATCTCCAACTTTTATATTTACCCCAAGACCTAGTTTGGAATTATACTTTGCCTAAAATTACAATCTATATGAAACTTTAACTTATTATCGAGAACTTAACCTTTGTTCACTAATTTGATTATTTCTAGAGTCATACACAATATTTTTAAGTGAGACTAAAGTCATTAGTTAGCTAACATTCATGGCTACCACCTTAATGCATATCACTTTTCCTAATTTCATCATCTCAGTCACCTATAGGGTCACTCAACTCACCCAGCGAGTTTAGGCTCATCCAGTGAATCTACTTTTTGTAATTCACTAATACACAACAAGTTTGTCTTTCCCGATAAATCAAGTTGTCTCTAATTCACTAATTCACAACGGGTTTGTGTTGCCCAGTGAATTGGTCTCACCCAGTGAGTCTACAAACTCTATAACTCATAATTTTAGGGTTCTTACGAACTCAAACATATCGCCATCACTCCCAACTTCTCTAATTACTCACAAATGATTCAAAACTCATCCCAATACTCAAAACAACATCAATTAATAACCAATTGAGCACATACAAAATTAAATCAAGAAATTTCAAATCAAGAGCATAAAAGGGAAAGAACCCTAAAAGAAAATTAAACACTCAATTCCATCAATTCAAAGAAAAAAAAATGCTATGGGGCATAAACAACTCTCCGAATCAGATTAAACAATAGAACAAAAGGTAGAGCTTCCCTTACCTATTGTCTCCAAGCTTGGGTCTTGAAAAAAAAGGAGAGAATAAGGAAAAGCTTTGAGCTCAACGAAAGGGTTTCCATCAACAACAATAATAGCAACACCACCATCCAACAATGGATCATGAGCTCTAAGGGAGAGAAGATAGCACCTTGTCTTGAAGAGAATCAAGCCTCATTCTTAGGAGGTCTTTATCTGCTTAGAGGCAAACTTTAGAGAGAAGAAATGGAGAAAGCTTTGGGTTTTTGAGAAGTGTTTCTAATTTTGAAGCTTTGAGGAAGGGTTTTAGATGCCTTTTGGGCCCTTCTCACCAAAACCCGACCCAACCTAACCAGTGACGGATATAGGGGGCAAGCATGCCCCCCTCCTTTCCAATTTCTCATATCATATAAAAAAAAACAAAAAAAAAAGAAAGAAAACATAAAAAATAGACTTTGTGACTTATTGGGCTCTCAAGGAGATCCCATTAGGTCAAGAGGAAGGAGCACAATGCATAAAAAAAGGAAAGAGGGACTGTGCATTAATGCATAGAGAGGGCGACACGGATCCTAAGGACAAAAATCAAACCAATTATGTCGCGCCATTTGGAAACGCCATCAGAGAAAAGAGAGGGGTCACCAGGTAACCCCTCATTCCCTCACTCTCTCACATTTTCCTCTCCTCTCTTCCCCTCCCCATTCTTTCTCCTTTCTTTTCTTTTTTACGATCTACTGCTTCATTCCATTCTATCTCAGTGGGGGGACCTTGGCCACCGACGAGGTTCATATGGATTGAATTGCGACGTACAGTTTGTTATTGCATTTTGTTTTGGTTATTCGCACATTCTTTATCACCTTCCTCATGGAATTTTTATTTTCTTTAGCTCCATCATCGTGCCACCACCATGTCACGATGCCATCATCATTGCCTCACCAGCCTCGCGGTACCAGGACTTGCACCGGTGGCACCACGGAGACGTACCACCCTTCGTGGTAGCGACCTCCTTTCTTGTGCCATTTTGGGGTTAGGCAATTAGGGTTTTTCTAACCCTGTTACTTAATTACGGGTTGGGCTGGGTTGCCCTAACCTGGTTCCAACCCTAGCCCAAAAAAGAGAAAACGTAAAAAAAATAAAGAATCTATTCATACCTTCTTACATTTACACCCTTTTTTCTGAAATAAAATAAAAACTTCTATTTACACCCATTTTTCATTTGTGCATACACCCTTTTTTCTTTTAGGGCATGGCAAATAATTTACATATCTTTAATTTGAATTGTTATAATTAATTTACATATCTAGCTGATTGTTTGATTACCTACATTGAGAGAAAATTTGCTAAAAAGTTTGATACAAATTTTATCATTGATGAATTTTATGATATGAAAGAACGTCATGTATGACTTAGATAAAAGATGCAACGTATTTTATTTATTATAATTTATTTTTTATTTAGCATTTAGCATTTGACTTCTCCCCCCCCCCCCCACCCCCTAAGTTGAATCCTGGATCTGTCCTTAAACCTAATTAGTCCAATCGAAATCCAACACGACTAAACTCATCTCTAACAACTATGTAGAACATCACTTACTTCTTTATATTTTTAAACAACATAAAATGAGTTTAATTAGCCTTGCAATATGATTAAAGCACTTAATCATGTAATTAAGAAAATCATAGTGTTTCAGGAAACAACCTCTAGGCAAATTCCAAAATAATTCCATTATTTTCTTCACATAAAGGTTTGCTCACTTAGCAAGTAGATGCTTGCTAAGAGACCTGGACATGTTGATGTTGCTTCTTTGGGCGAGATCCTGCTAAGCGAATAGATCTTCTTGCTTAGCTTTCAGGTTGCCATGTGTCCTTTTTTGAATGACCTTTATTGTTAAGCGGCTGGTTCAACTCATTGAGCAAGCAAACTTCAAATTCCAAACTTCAGCTCTTCTTTTAGGTGTACTAGATCTATGCAAAAACACAATTGAAACCTAATGTTTCCTAATATTATCTACATGAAAAATAACTCCTAATAGATAATAAATAGTAGCTAAATGGGGCCAAACTTAGCAATAAATGAGAAAATTGTGAGATAATTGTTGTGGAATTGGAGTGCAAATACAAGTATGCATAACAAATATCAACACACACATGTTAACGATTTTATTGTTATAATTTTACTTCTACAACTTATTAAAATATATGGTTCTAATTAAGAAAATATGATTCTCAGGCATGAAAAAAATTTCTCCCTTACCAAACACCCTCTAATATAAAAATAAAATTTAAAAGTAAGGAAAACTGAAATTTGAAATTTTAAAATGTTAATATAAAAAGAATTTTCAAAGTGAAAAAATTATTAACAAAAATATAAAAATCATTAATAATTTGATTTATTACTTATACATTGAAATCTATTCTTCAACGAGGGCATTTTAAGAAGCTTTTTAACAAGGTTGTAGGGATTATGTTTTTTAGTTCCCATCTCTTTTAATTAATTCTTTTTATTGGATTGGGATTCAGTTAGGCGGAAGGGGGGTTAGGGGTGAAGAACTTAACAACTTTCAATGCTAGTTTGTTGGCTAAGTGGCAGTGGAGGTTTCTAGCAGAGAAGGATGCTTTGTGGCATGGTTTGCTTGTTCACAGGTATGGGTGTTGTTGGACAAGTGACCTCAATAACGTAAGAGGGAGAGTCAATTAAGTTTCAAAATTTTCCAACTAACAAACTTTAACCCCCTTTTTAAATGATATATGATAGGCTTAGAAGAAGAAGAAGAAGAAGAAGAAGAAGAAGAAGCAATTAATTTAATAATGTTCTTTTAATTGCGCAAGAAAAAGTAATCTGCAATAAAATAACTGAGATAAGGGAAGAGAGAAATGCAAACTCGATTTATACTGGTTCGGTCACTTCCTATGCCTACATCTAGTCCTCAAGCAATCCACTTGAGATTTTCCACTATCTCTGTAAATCCTTTAAAGACTTTGAACACACCTTGGGATCCCTCACCCTTGTGTTCAAGATTCTCCAAGAGACAACCAGTCTCTTGATTACAATTCTCACAATCCAAGAGACAATCAGTTTCTTGATTACAACTGAGTTTTTGAGATGAACAGAAAGATTTCTCTCCTTTAGAGTAGATGATACAAATTAAAGATCCTAGAGGAATTTTTCTCTTTTAGAGATGATAATACAAATTGAAGTTCCTAGATGAATTCTCAATAGATTTGAAAGTGTTTGCCCAATATTTGTTGAGAGAGCATTTGAAAATTAAGTTCTCTTAGAACATCTCTCTCTTGCTTTTTGAAGTCAGACACACATATATATAGGCCTATTGTGACTTTTCAAAATGGTTTGAAGATATGTGTCTTTTCAAAAAGCTTTTCTGGAGTTTTGTCACTGGTAATCGATTACATGTTTCTGGTAATTGATTACACAGTTATATTTTGAAGGGTCATGACTTTTCAAAGTGTTTTTTGAGGTGTCGTTACTGGTAATCGATTACAAGATTCAAAATTCAAATTTGAAAACCCTTTTGAAAAGCTTATTTCCAAATTTGTCTTTGGTAATCGATTACACTGCCTGGTAATCAATTACTAGTGCATTTGATTTCTTGGAAACAATTTGTTTTAAGGCAAAAACCAATCAACCAGTGAGATTGTTTGAGGCCTTATCTTTATCTTGATCTTGCTTGCTTGACCTTGAATTAATCTTGAAGCAATGCTTAACCTTTGAATGTTTGTTGAAGCAACCTTATTTGATTATACTTTGGCATCATCAAAACCCTGCATTCATACATTCACAGGCGCTTGGACCGGCTTGGAGAGCGTTAAGCCCGGTTTGGGTCGGCTTGGTGGCAGGATCTCATGAGGATCGATGTGGGGGACGACGGGTTTTCTAGTAGGGTGGTTTGTTGGTTTGGTGATGGACATTACACCTTCTGGGAGGATCATTGGTTTGGAGAGTCATATATGAAGGATCTCTTCCCACATCTTTTTTATTTGGCGATGGACTAGGAGGTCAATGTAAGGGAGATGTCAGGGGAGGCCAATGATCACGGGGTGACGTGGAGTTGGAGATGGCGAAGAGCTCTATTTAAGCGGGAGGAGGTGGTGGTACAACAGATGGAAGCCTTACTTTCTATGGTCTGATTGGATTTGATGACGGAGGACAAATGGTTGTGGACTAAGGGTGAGTCCTCCTTTTTAGTGGCTTCGGTCTATCGGTTTATCATATATGAGGTTTCTGATGGCTTACCGTTGGTGAATTTCCCTTTTTGATCATTTTGGAAGTGTGTTTTCTTGTCCAAGGTCTTGGCTTTTTTTTGGAGGTTGATCCTGGAAAGGCTACCTACTCGTGTGGCTCTAGTGAGGATGGGGGTTATGGTGGAGGATAATGGGTGTGTTTTTTGTGGGACAGATAGGAAGGATTTGCAACACTTGTTTTTGGGTGCAACTTCACGTTTCAGATTTGGTGTGAGGTCTACCATTGGTGGGGTATTTCTTTGGTGCAACATTCGGAGGTTCCACTTTAGTTCATGAAACATGGTTTTTTTTAGGGGTAAGAGGGTGCGTAGAGTTTGCTATCTCATCTGACATGCGATTTGCTAGTCTTTGGTTTTACACTTTTATTAATATATCAGTCTCATTTTGTCTTTTAAAAAAATAAAAAAAAATTATTCTTTTCTTTTCTATTTCTAAATTTAATTTCAATATATTTTAAAATTATTATTAGTTAAAAATATCCTTCTATCATAGTATAAATTGTTTATCATAAATAATACATTAGATGCTTAAAATAATTTTTATTAAGAATTTTAATTATAATATTATCTATATATTTAAAGTACTTATTTATTATAAATTTTAATTATATAAAATAAATATTTATCATCTTTATTGCATAGGATAAAATACTTATTTAATTATATTGTACATTTGACTTATTGTTAAAACTTAAAAATGAATTGTACTTATCAAAATCCGGAGTTGGCACAAGTCAAGGTGGACGTGACTAAGGTGGATTCCCGGACTTCACACATCGACTTTGAGAAGTGTCTTTGTTAAGAGGACAGGAGAGAGGACTTGCAAAATAAAAGACTTTAATGCTCATGTAAGTATATGAGTTAGGAGAATAAAACAAAACAAGTATGTGCGTATGAGTATGAGAGCAAGTATGTGTAAGTTCAAGGTGTGAGCAAATGCGTTATAGCCTTTTTAGATAATTTCCGGCCGCTTATAGATAATAGCCAGTAGTTTATAGATAATGTTAGAGATAAATTATAGCTTAGAGATAAAAACTAGTAGATAATTGTACCTTGTAGATAATATGTGACTTTATAGATAATTAATTACGTGTCACGAGATAAGGAGATTTAAATATATTCAAATAATAAGATGTTAGAGACAATTTGTTAGTTAAGGAGCCTGACGACTAAAGACTGAGTGTTCGTGCTCCTATTTCAGGACTGACATAGAAGGTTGATACGTGTCTAGGAGTGTTATGTGAGGTGTCACGTGTATTTTGTGGACCCTCCTTGGACAGTACATGGACATATATATTTTAGTAAATATTCAATTTTTCAATCAATATTAAGTATTTAATTACAATAAGAAATCTGTAAATCATTATTAAAATAACATTATATTAATTTAATTAACATTTTAAGTTTTTAAAAATAAATAGTTTAAGCCTGTATATATTATTTAAATTTATATTTTTATTGTTAGTGAAATCCTTTTTTTAAAATTATATTTTCATGTTTTATGGGTTTTCAAATACCAGTTGAATTATTTAGAAAAAATTATTCGGTTCCATGTACTCTCAAATACCATTCATTGGTCCCAACTTTTCTTTTCTTTTTGGCTTAATTGTAAATTTTATCACCAAACTTGTATTATTTTGTGAATTTTATCACTTAAGTTTTATTTTTACAAATTTTCTATATCGGTTGTAGTTATAATCGATGTAGAAAAATATCTTTCTACATGAGTTATGGTTATAATTGATGTAAAATGTCACTTTTCTATATCGGTTATAATTACAATTCATATTAAAAGTCAAAATAATCTATCTTTTACGGTTGGTAAAATATGCAAAAAAATTTGTGAAAGTAAAACTTGAGTGGTAAAATTTGTAAAATAACAAAGGTTGTGTGATAAAATTTCCATGCATTGTGGAAGCAATGCCTTCCAAGATTATTTTGATGATGCCAAAGAATTAAGAGTCAAACAAGTTTCAAGAATCAAGATTAAGATTCAAGATTCAAGAATAATCAAGATCAAGATTCAAGAATCAAGATTCAATATTCAAGTAAAGAATCAAGACTCAAGAATCAAGAGAAGACTCCATCAAGATAAGTATTAAAAGAGTTTTTCAAAAACTATTGAATAGCACAATTTTGTTCAAAAGAATTTTTCAAAAGAAAAATTTTATCAAAGAGTTTTACTCTCTGGTAATCGATTACCAGAAGACAGTAATCGATTACCAGTAGCCAACATTGTTTTCAAACTGATTTACAAAGTTGTAATCGATTACCATAATCATGTAACCGATTACCAATGTTTTAAAACGTTAGATTTCAAATTTCAAGAGTCACAACTTGTGATAAAACATTTTGAAATCATTTCAAACTTGTGTAATCGATTACACAATACTTGTAATTGATTACCATTGTTTCTAAACGTTGGTTTTCAAATTTAAACATGAAGAGTGACATTTGTTGATGTGTAATCGATTACACTATGATGGTAATCGATTACCAGTGACTTACTTTGAAATGTAAATTATCAAAAGTCACAATTCTTAAAGTGACTAATTTTCTGAAGATTTTTTAAGAGTTACAACTTTTAAGTGACTAGTTTTAAAAAAGAATCACAACTTTTAAGTGACTAGTTTTCACAAAAGTTGCAACTCTTGAAGTGACTAGTTTTGAAGAAATTGCCAAGAGTCACAACTTTTAACTTGAGTCATCAAATGACTATAAATATGTGACCATGACACGAATTTTAAAGAGAGAACTTTCAGATTTCTTTCATTCATGCAAAGCATTCTTCTAAGAGTTTTTGTTCAATACTTTCTTTATTCAAGAAAAGTTCATTGGCCAAAAACTTGTGTTATTCTTCTTCGTTTTTGCTTCTCCCTCTTGCCAAAAGATTCAAAGGACTAACCACGTGAGAATTCTTTTGATTTTTTCCTTCTCCCTCTTGCGAAAAGATTCAAAGGACTAACCGCCTGAGAGCCTGAGAATTCTTTTGATTCTTCCTTCTCCCTCTTGCCAAAAGATTCAAAGGACTAACCGCCTGAGAATTCTTTTGATTCTTCCTCTTCCTTTTAAACAAAATATTTCAAAGGACTAACCACTTGAGATATCTTTTGTTTCCCCATACAAAGATTCAAGGGACTAACCGCCTAAGAGTTCTTTGTCTTAACCCATTGGAGGATACATCCTTTATGGTACAAGTAGAGGGTACATCTACTTGGGTTGTAATACTGAGAACAAAAGAGGATAAATCTCTTGTGGATCAGTTCAAGTGGAGGGTACATCCACTTGGTTGTTCAAAGAGAACAAGGGAGGGTACATCCCTTCTGGATCTTTGCATGTAAAGGATTTTACAAGGTTATTGGAAATCTTAAGAACCGGTGGTTGCTTGGGGACTGGACGTAGGCACGGGTTGAAAATGATAATACATTGAAAATGTGTTACTTGTAGAAGGTTTAAAGCATAGCCTGTTACTTGTAGAAGGTTTAAAGCATAGCCTATTAAGTGTTAGTCAATTATGTGATAAAGGATATAAAGTATCTTTTGAAAAAGACATTGAGCATATAGGTTTCAGAGAAAATAATGTTTACATGATTGATTTGAAACAAAAATCTGAAAATGATAAATGTGAAACAAAAATCTGAAAATGATAAATGCTTTTTAAGTAAAGATAGTGATCCTTGGTTGTGGCATAAGAGAATTGCTCACATTAACATGGATCATCTAAATAGATTAATATCAATAGACCTAGTTGTTGGTTTACCAAAATTAAAGTTTGAAAAAGATAAATTATGTGATGCATGCCAAAAAGGTAAACAAACAAGAGCATCTTTTAAATCTAAAAATATTGTCTCTACCACTCAACCATTACAATTACTGCACATGGATTTGTTTGGACCCTCTAGAGTCATGAGTTTTGGTGGTAGTTACTATGCATTAGTAATTGTTGATGATTATTCTAGGTATAGTTGGACTTTATTTCTTACTCACAAAAATGATGCATTTCATGCATTTATGAGACTTGCCAAAGTCGTCCAAAACAAGAAAAGTCTCAAAATCATCTCCATTAGAAATGATCATGGAGGTGAATTTGAAAACAAGGATTTTGAAATGTTTTGCGATGAACATGGCATAGAACACAACTTTTCTGCACCTAGGACACCTCAACAAAATGGTGTAGTAGAAAGGAAAAATAGATCTTTATAAGAAATAGCTAGAACCATTTTAAATGTCACTCCACTTCCAAAATATTTTTAGGCTAAAGTTGTTAACACTGCATGTTATATTATGAATAGAGCCTTAATAAGACTCATTCTTAAGAAAACCCCATATGAATTGTTTAACAATAGAATACCAAACATTGCTCATTTACATGTTTTTGGATGTAAATGTTTTGTCCTAAATAATGGTAAAGAAAGTCTAGGTAAATTTGATGCTAAGGCAGATGAGGGCATCTTCCTTTGTTATTCCTTACATAGCAAAGTCTTTAGGATATACAACAAAAGAACCATGACAATCAAGGAATCAATACATGTTTCTTTTGATGAAACTAATATTATCTCTCTGAGAAAGGAGTTTCTTGATGATATTGCAGATTCTTTGGAAGATATGCACAATCAAGAAAGGAATCTAAAAAGGAAAAGAAATGAAGAAAACAAGGATGTTCAAGATGACATAGCCCAAGAAAATGATGATCTCCCCAAAGAATGGAAAACCTTAAGAAATCATCCTCTTGACAATATCATCGAAGATATCTCAAAAGGGGTAACAACTAGACACTCTCTCAAAGATTTATGCAATAACATGACATTTTTTTCTATGATAGAACCTAAAACCTTTAAAGAAGCCATAATAGATGATCAATGGATAGTTGCTATGCAAGAAGAGTTAAATCAATTTGAGAGAAATAATGTTTGGGAACTAGTTGAGAAGTAACATAACTACCCCATTATAGGAACAAAATGGGTATTTAGAAATAAACTAGATGAAAATGGTATAGTAATTAGAAATAAAGCTAGACTAGTTGCAAAAGGTTACAACCAAGAAGAAGGGATAGACTATGAAGAAACCTTTGCACCCGTAGCTAGATTAGAAGCCATTAGGATACTTTTAGCTTATACATCTATTATGAACTTTAAACTATATCAAATGAATGTCAAGAGTGCCTTCCTAAATGGTCTAATCCAAGAGGAGGTATATGTAGAACAACCTCCCGAGTTTGAAGACTCACAAAAATTAGATCATGTCTATAGATTAAAGAAAGCACTTTATGGGTTAAAACAAGCACCTAGGGCTTGGTATGAAAGATTAAGTAAATTCCTATTAGAAAAGATTTTCATTCGAGGAAAGGTAGATACCACCTTATTCATAAAGAAGAAGAATAATGATATCTTATTGGTACAAATTTATGTTGATGATATAATCTTTGGATCTACTAATGAATCTTTGTGCAAGGAGTTTTCTATTGACATGCAAAGTGAGTTTGAGATGTCCATGATGGGTGAGTTAAATTACTTTCTTAGAATACAAATCAAACAAACAAATGATGGGATCTTTGTCAACCAAGCAAAATATTGCAAGGAACTCATCAAGAGATTCAGAATGAAGAACTCAAAACACTTGGCTACTCCTATGAGCACTGGTTGCTACCTTGACAAAGATGAGTCCGGTCAACCCGTTGATGAAAAACAATATAGAGGTATGATTGGATCTCTACTTTACTTATCTGCAAGTAGCAAAATATTATGTTTAGTGTGTGCATGTGTGCAAGATTTCAATCAAATCCAAAGTTTTAACATCTAACTGCAGTAAAAAGAATCATAAGATATCTCTTAGGAACAATTAACTTAGGATTATGGTACCCTAAAAATTCTTTATGTAATTTAATAGGATACTCAGATTCAGATTTTGCTGGATCTAAAACAGATAGGAAGAGCACTAGTGGCACATGTCAGTTCATAGGGTCTGCTCTTATCTCTTGGCACAACAAGAAGCAAAATAATGTAGCATTATCCACAACCAAAGCAGAATACATCTCTGTTGGTAGTTGTTGTGCACAGATCCTGTGGATGAAACAACAACTATCTGATTATGGGATTGTATTAGACCATATTCCCATAAAATGTGACAACACAAGTGCCATAAATATATCTAAGAACCCAATCCTCCACTCTAGAACCAAGCACATAGAAATTAGGCATAATTTTCATAGAGATCATGCCCTAAAAGGTGATTGTGTTCTAGAATTTGTAGATACCAAAAACCAACTCGCAGACATCTTCACAAAACTACTACCCAAAGATTCTTTCTACACCATTAGAAGAGAATTAGGACTTCTAGATGTTAGTGACTTAGCCAAATGATTTGTTTTATGTTATGATGTCTTATGACTTATTTGATACATATGTTTTATTATTATTTATGTATAATTTATTATCTTGTTTGATTTTTTTAATATAAGTTTCTCCTTTTTCTTATATGAATACAATTCTTGTATGTTTATCCATTTGTGTATGATTTTATGTTACAACACACTTTGGCCTTTTTGATGTTGCCAAAGGGGGAGAGAAAATGGGTATTTTAGAAATCAAGATATTATATTTTCAAAGCTTTAAAATTAAACATAAATTCAAAAAGAAAGGGGGAGAAAGAGATGAGTGAACGGTAGAACAAAACTTGTATGTATCCTCTTGATTTCAGGATTGTCATCATAAAAAAGGGGAGATTGTGAAAGCAATGCCTTCCAATATTATTTCGATGATGCCAAAGAATCAAGAGTAAAACAAGTTTCAAGAATCAAGATTCAAGATTCAAGAATAATCAATATCAAGATTCAAGTAAAGAATCAAGACTCAAGAATCAAGAGAAGACTCCATCAAGATAAGTATTAAAAGAGTTTTTCAAAAACTATTGAATAGCACAATTTTGTTCAAAATAATTTTTCAAAAGAAAAATTTTACCAAAGAGTTTTACTCTCTGGTAATCAATTACCAGATGACAGTAATCGATTATCAGTAGCCAACATTGTTTTCAAACTGATTTACAAAGCTGTAATCGATTACCAATGTTTTAAAACGTTAGATTTCAAATTTCAAGAGTCACAACTTGTGATAAAACATTTTCAAATCATTTCAAACTTGTGTAATCAATTACATAATACTTGTAATTGATTACCAGTGTTTCTAAACGTTGGTTTTCAAATTTAAACATGAAGAGTCACATCTGTTGATGTGTAATCGATTACACTATGATGATAATCAATTACCAGTGACTTACTTTGAAAAATAAATTATCAAAAGTCACAATTCTTAAAGTGACTAATTTTCTGAAGATTTTTTAAGAGTCACAACTTTTAAGTGACTAGTTTTCAAAAAGAGTCACAACTTTTAAGTGACTAGTTTTTACAAAAGTCACAACTCTTGAAGTGACTAGTTTTGAAAAAATTGCCAAGAGTCACAACTTTTAACTTGAGTCATCAAATGACTATAAATATGTGACCATGACACGGATTTTAAAGAGAGAACTTTCAGATTTCTTTCATTCATTCAAAGCATTATTCTAAGAGTTTTTGTTCAAAACTTTCTTTATTCAAGAAAAGTTCATTGGCCAAAAACTTGTGCTACTCTTCTTCTTCATTCTTTCTCTCTCTTGCCAGAAGAATTCAAATGACTAACCGCATGAGAATTCTTTTGTTTCTTCCTTCTCCCTCTTGCCAAAAGATTCAAAGGACTAACCGCCTAAGATATCTTTTGTTTCCCCTTACAAAGATTCAAGGGACTAACCGCCTAAGAATTTTTTGTCTTAACACATCGGAGGGTACATCCTTTGTGGTACAAGTAGAGGGTACATCTACTTGGGTTGTAATACTGAGAACAAGAGAGGGTACATCTCTTGTGGATCAGTTCAAGTGAAGGGTACATCCACTTGGTTGTTCAAAGAGAACCCTTGTGGATCTTTGCTTGTAAAGGATTTTACAAGATTATTGGAAATCTCAAGAATCGGTGGTTGCTTGGGGACTGGATGTAGGCACGGGTTGTGACTGAACAAGTATAAATCTTGTATTTGTCTTCTTCTTCCCTACACTCTTTATCTTTCCGCTGTGTACTTTTTATTTCCGCTTTACTTTTGTCTAAATTATTGTTTTTGTTCTTTACTTTCTCATAACTTAGTAGTAAAACCTAATTAAATCTAGTAATATTAAGAAGGATAAATTTTTAATTAGTCAAGACACGTTCATAATTAATTCAACCTCTCTCTTCTTAATTATTCTGAGACCACTTGATCCAATAGAAAAG
Source organism: Glycine max (assembly GCF_000004515.6). Classification (NCBI taxonomy): domain Eukaryota; kingdom Viridiplantae; phylum Streptophyta; class Magnoliopsida; order Fabales; family Fabaceae; genus Glycine; species Glycine max. The sequence continues at coordinate 29,874,423 of NC_016090.4, read as the reverse complement.
TATCTTTCTACATCAGTTGTGGTTATAATTGATGTAAAATATCACTTTTCTATATCGGTTATAATTACAATTGATATTAAAAGTCAAAATCATCTATCTTTTATGGTTGGTAAAATACGCAAAAAAAAATTGTGAAAGTAAAACTTAAGTGGTAAAATTTGTAAAATAACAAAGGTTGTGTGATAAAATTTTTAATTAAACCTTATTTTTTATAATCATGGTATTTTTGGTACAAATTATCCTAATAGAGTGACATCTTTGTTAGAAACCTTGAATCACATAAGGTGTGTATTTTTATTCCTAACACAATTTATTTCATATTCAAAAACTGATTAAAGAACACAAATAACTATAATGTATACCAAGACATCTTAAAAAATGATACTCGTATTCTTTTTATTCGGTGGGAATCTACTATCTGACAAATTTATCGTTTATAAAAATACCATGTTATCCAAATATTCGACTTTCAAAGTATCATAAATTCAGAAAGTCTCACCACGATCATGAAAACTAAATGACTAGATCAAAATCAGATTGCACAATTAGATTCGAAAAATATTATTGAAAACAAAAGTAAATTACTAAATGAAAAAAAATGTAAACCAAGCTAGACGAGGAATAATAAGTAGAATTTCTATTGTACATAGTTTAAATTTCATTAATACCCTATCAACTTTTTTTTCTCAATTGAAAAAATAAAAAAATTAGGCCAAACAAATACCATCACTAGTTGATAACCAGAACTATATCAATTTTTCTGAATAGTTGCACCAAAATCGGGAAGATTCAGATATAATGGATTGTAGGCCACAAACTTTAGATGAGAACATGTTAGAGCTTTCACATTCAAAGCGTGGCCAGATGTGAAGGTTAGCAACTTTTTTTCTAAATGAATTCCATCTTTGTGTAAAGTTTATAAAATAATAAAGAAAATTCACATAATTAATTTCATAATTTTTTACTGAAACTTAATAATTTTATGTAAATTTCACTTAATTACTACAAATTGTAATAAAAAAAACTTGTTTAAAAATATATTATAATTAATTTTGTAATAAATATTTAAATGTAAATTAAAGAATAAAACTACAAAATAAATCAAAATTTTCTTATAAATTAAAATTAACTTAAACATTTTATTCTTGTATACATTCTCTCGTTAATTTCTATAAAAATAAAATATATACTAGTATAAATTAAAAGATTAATTTGTTTTATCTCTTTATCATATTAATGTATTCATTTAAATTGTCTTGATTTACCAATAAAATTTGACACAAATGTGAACTGCTTAGATATTTAAGATTGATGAATGCTTTCGACGATATTTTGCTTGACCAAATAATGTGAAACAGGTACCCACACTTACGACACTTGAGTTTTCAAACTTGATTTTGCCAACAACGTTACGTAGGCAATGAGCCAATGATGACACATTATTCTTCTTCGTATGATTTTCCTACTTTCACACTAGCTTTTTCACTCTATAAAATATATCCATCCACGGAAGAGACACAAATACAACACAAACAATTAACACACACAAACAGAGGCTACGTACGATCAAATTAATTAAGATGGCGGAAGTGAGGAACAAACAAGTGGTTCTGAGGGACTATGTGAGTGGTTTTCCTAAGGAATCCGACATGAACATAGTTGAAGGAACCACAATATTGAAGCTTCCACAAGGTTCCAATGATGTGCTTCTAAAAAATCTCTACCTTTCCTGTGACCCTTACATGAGAATGCTCATGACCAAGGTGGAAGGCCTCGACGTGTTTGGCACCTATACACCTGGCTCTGTAAGTCATCAATTTTTTTTTTCTCAATTTCATTTATTTTATTTTGTAATATTTACCCTGTTTATTTTTTCTTTTTTAGTGATTACTATGTTATTGATAGCAAATATCATATATGGTATACTTATCGATTTTGTCAGTTTGTCGAGGAATATGACTAGCTACTTTTAATAGAATCTCTACTTGCATGCTATTTTGTTATGTTATCAAATCACACATGTTGTGTCATGCCAACTAATTAATTTCATTAAATATTGGATGAAATTATGTCTTGAGGAGCTAAAATTGTACAATGGTGATATTTGAGAGATTGAAAATGCAATTAAGCAATTTTTTTGTTTTTTTTTGTTTTTTGAGAAAATAGTTCAGCAATGAGAATACCATTGTTTAATGAATAAACAGTGCATCATATCAGGTTGCTTATGAATGCCATGGTTCCAGTGTAAATACTTTAATTGAAGATATTCTTTAAGAAGACAATGTTTGTACTTGTAGTGTAGTTTTGAAAATACTCTTTGGGATCATAAATTTGTGCTGGTACTAACTACTAACCGTTGTGTAAATGCAGCCATTAACAGGGTATGGAGTGTCCAAAGTCCTAGAATCTGGACACCCAGATTACAAGAAAGGTGATTTAGTGTGGGGATCTACAAAATGGGAAGAATTCAGCTTGGTGTCCCCAACTCAAATACTTTTCAAAATTGAGCAAACCGATGTTCCGCTTTCATATTATACTGGTATTCTTGGTATGTATTCAATAAAATAAACACAATTTATGTTCCTTCTTGTTCAATTATATATGCTTCTCATGTCAACATGACATGATGTGCAAGCCTCAGATTATAAATTGTAATACTTTTCTTGGTATGCTTCTTCAAAATGAATCTTAGCAAGCATGCAAGCTTATGGATACATGTTGTGCTGTTTTCTCACGTTTTAGTTTCTTCTTTGAACACAGGTATGCCGGGAATGACTGCATATGCAGGTTTCTTTGAAGTAGGCTCTCCCAAGAAAGGAGAGAATGTTTTTGTTTCAGCTGCCTCTGGTGCTGTTGGTCAACTTGTTGGCCAATTTGCTAAATTGACTGATTGTTATGTGGTTGGAAGTGCTGGAAGTAAAGAGAAGGTATTCTTCTATTGTTGTTATTTTATATGTATGCAAGAATGATAAATTAGCATAAAAGTTTGCTTAACTAGTGTGCTGTTTAAAGTTTTAGTGTTTTGAATTAGCCTAAATATTTTGCGGTTATGTTGTTGAGTATTTCCAAGATTAGATAATTCTCTGTTATTTTAAGTCCCTTGGCAGTGGAAACTTTTAAGACATGTTTAAACTTTTGGAATTTTCCAAGATGTAATTAAAAAACATGGAAATCTTTTTGATGAAAGGATCATACAACCATTTTTGTCAAATAACAAAAGTTGCACATTGTAATGTTTTTTTTCTATAATTCATAAAATTGCATCAGTGTGGTGCTTTGCTGAAGTTTGTTTGCAAATGTATCCTATTATGTATCCAATTCAACCCTTGCCCCTCTACTTTACCCCAAAAATAAGCCTTGTACTTTTATTAAGAGAATCGTGGCATACACCAACAATACTAGTCTGAATAATAAGACCTGAAACGAAATCCTTTTTGTTTATATTTGCTCACCAACAAAAATATCTAGTTCTTCTTTCATTTCAATTTTTTTTTCAACCAGGTGGATCTTTTGAAGAATAAATTAGGATTTGATGAAGCCTTTAACTACAAAGAAGAGTCAGACCTCAATGCAACTTTGAAAAGGTCAGTATTTAACACTTTTTGATAGAGAAAATTTGATTAAATTTTTCCATACAATTTACACTATTAACTTCGTGTCAATTTATATATATCAGATACTTTCCAGAAGGCATTGACATATACTTTGAGAATGTTGGGGGCAAGACACTTGATGCAGTACTCCCAAATATGAGAGTTCTTGGTCGCATACCTGTTTGTGGAATGGTCTCACAGTACAATCTGACACAACCTGAAGGTGTAACAAATTTGGCAAATCTTATATTTAAGCGGATTCGAATGCAAGGTTTTATTGTTGGTGAATTCTATCACCTATATCCAAAATTCTTGGAGTTTGTCCTGCCTCATATTAGAGAAGGGAAGGTTGTGTATGTGGAAGATATTGCTGAAGGTCTTGAGAATGGTCCTGCAGCCTTGGTTGGCCTCTATAGTGGTCGCAATGTTGGTAAACAAGTGGTTGTTGTTGCTCGTGACTGAATGCAGATGCTTTCGTTGGACATTGCTGTCTTTTTTTATGATTTTGGTGTTGAATATTCAGGGCTCTTTGTATGTTTTTTGCAATCATTTTCAATTGTGGTATTTGTGATAGCAGTGTAACTTAAGCAACTCTTAGTTGAAACGTATTCCCTGAGTGGTATCATATGGTAAAGCCTTTTGTTACTTAATTTTGTTGTGAAGATGAGGATACAATTTCGTTACTTATAATTTTTAGCTACTTTCGATTGCACTTTTAAGCTAAGATATATTTTAAAAAATAGTGTCAATTAATTACTGGAATTAAATCTATTTCTTTAATTCCTACCATTAACTGGAACCTATCTAGTGACAATCAGGCAAACAAAATTCCATATTACAAGTACGATGTTGGCTTTATTACAACAATGCCACTGTTAATGCAGCAAATAATTGTGAAGATGATATCTGTTGCTCCTTGAATTGGTTCGCTTGATATAAGAAAATTGATCCCATTTCTGTTCAATTTGCCGAATGGATCTTTTACAAAAACTGAGGTGGCTCGTGCGCCGGAGAAGTTCATATAAGTGATTCCATAGTGTTACAAGATGTGCTGTTTTAGTTTATGTTTGCATTCAATTTAATATCAATATCCAAACTTACAAACACAATGAATTGCTCCTTTTCATTTTGTGGTGACACATGCACACAAGAGGGTGAATATTGGTTTGGCTAAACTGATTGATGGCCTCTATTCACATGGAACTACCACCAGTTCATGGAAGGATTTCTCAGGTATTTGATTCTTTTAGTAATACTATTTGTAATTCAGTTTCAATTCCGGATTCAGTTCATAGAAAAGTCGTCAAATCAGATTCCTTATGTTCACATTAAAAAAATTGGTGTTTGTGACATTTGCTATTTTGCTAAGCAAAGAAGTAATTTCTCTGTAAGAGTAGAGCTTTGCATGCTCTTGATCTTTTACATAAGGATATATGGGGGGCCGTATTATGTTCCATCAGTACATAATCACTGTTATTTTTTAACTGTTGTAGATGATTTTAATAGATATATATATATATACTTGAATTGTAATGTTGAAAGGTAAATTTGAAGTGCAAACACACAGGTTCAGAATTTCAATTTGCCGATAGAAAATCAATTTGGTGCTACTGTCAAACAAATAAGGACTGATAATGGTCCAGATCAATTTATGTTGTCTCCTTTATATGCATCTAAAGGGATCCATCATCAGACCAATTGTGTTGCTACCCCTCAGCAGAATGGGAGAGTTGAGAGGAAGCACCAACGCATTCTAAATGTGGCTCGGGCTTTATTGTTTCAATCAAAATGGCCCAAGAAGTATTGGAATTATGCCATTCAACATGCAGTTTTTTTTATCGATCGGGTGCTTTCTAAACTGTTTGGTTATGTAAACTCGTGTAAGTGTCGTAGACTAGAATGGTAATATAAAAAAGATAATAAATATATAAATATCTGTTTATTTAATTTATTATTATTTAGTTTATTATATAATATTATTATTATTTAAATATTTTTAATACTATTATACTTATTAATTATTATTTAGTTGATTATAAATTATATATTACATGTTATGTTTTACGTTAAAAAAAAATATTGTTGGACTCAAACAGATGCCCAACGATTCAAAATAGACAAAAGAAAGGTGGCTATTGCTTTGTGAACCACCCATATTATTTGTGCACCTAGCAATAATTAGGTATTCCAAAAATACCCCTGACTGCTTTCTTCTTCCTTTTAGCTTTTTCTTTGATGTTGTTAACTCATTCATCCGTTCATTCTCTTGGTTTTGTCGTGTTTTTGCATTTTCGTGAGAGAAGAGGTGCATTGTGGCCACTATGGTCGAGGTGAAAGTGTTACGGAGGTATGTCAATAAGTGATGGTTGGTCTGGTTGTTATCGGTAGAGGTAAGTTGTCTTTGATTTTATTTGTTTTCAACGTATAACACTTACGGATTAAGAATCCATCAATTATATAATACATACGGATTAATCAATCCGTAAGTACTATATAACTTACAGATTATCAATCTGTATATGTTATAAGGATTAACCAATTCGTACAACGCATACGAATTGGCGAATCCGTAAGAGTTATATGGATTGAGGAATTCATATAACTCATACGGATCCGTATGAGTTATACGGATTGAGAAATCCGTATAACTCATGGATATAACTCCTGGATTGAGGAATCTGTATGCGTTATACGTATTTTTTTAAAAAAATAAATTTAAAATTAAAAGAAATATTTTTTTATTTTTTAAAATAATAAATATATTAATATGTTTGTTATAAAAATTAATTTTGTAAAAAAATATTTGTTTTATTGTTTATTTAAAATGTAATTAGTATTATTATTTTAAATATTTTTAAATAACTATATTTTGATAATTAATTTGTAAGTATTTGTTTTTATATTTTGGAAATGGTATTAATTATAAAATAATTCACGTTTATAATTTATTTGAGTCGTTGTGGTCTAAAATTGATTATTTTTGTCCTTATAATTTGATGAATTAGAATTAAGTTCAATAATATAATTTATTTTAGTACATATGGTTAAGTTATAATTTTTTATGTATTATATGGTTATTAATTTTAAGTCAAAAAAGTTGATCTTGTTGGTTTTTAATATATAGGGTTATCAATTTTAATGTTTTATATTATTAAATGCAGTAAAAAAATACGTAGGGTTTTGTGTGATAATATGTGTATGGTGTGGTTAGGGGTCATTTTTTTGTGATTGAAATTTTTGAATGTGTTGTTAAAATGGACGAAGATTAGTGAATGAACAAAATGAAGGCAAAGCTGATATGAATGAACAAAATGAAGACAAAGCTGGTGCGAAATTAAAACATGTTGATTGTTCTGGTGTGTTCAATACTTCTCAGGTATTAATATGATTTTTTGTTGTTAAAATAAGTTATTGAATGTTTGTTGAAAAGTAAAGATGTTTGGATTGCATTATAGGTGTTTGCTATCCGTGATGATATTTTGAATTGTAGTAGCAAGCTTCATGATGATGAACCAAATAATTTTGATGATGCCAAAAGCCCAAGTAATTGATTCAAGACTTCAAGATCAAACATCAAGAATCCAATCCAAGATTCAAGAGAAGAAATCAAGAAGCAACAAGTCAAGACTTCATATAGGATAAGTATTAAAAGATTTTTTCAAAAACCAAATAGCACAGTTTTGTTTTACAAAAGAATTTTCTCAAATTTTCTAAGTTACCAAAGTGATTACTCTCTGGTAATCGATTACCAGTTATTAGTAATCAATTACCAATGACCAGTTTGGTTTTCAAAATGTTTTCAAATGGTTTATAACGTTCCAAAATGATTTTCAAATAGTGTAATCGATTACACTATATTAGTAATCGATTACAAGTGAATCTGAACGTTGGAATTCAAATCCAATTGTGAAGAGTCACAACTTTCCATAAAATGAATTGTGTAATTGATTACACCTTTGTGATAATCGATTACCAGTGAACAGTTTTAAAGAAAAAGTTAAGAGTTATAACTCTTAACATGGTTTTCTCAAAAGTCATTACTTTTCCAATGGTTTCTTTGACTAGACATGAAGAGTCTATAAAAGCAAGACTTTGACACACATTCAATATATATATGATATTCTTCCAAACAATTATTTTTCACAATCTTTTTCTAACCATTGCCCATTGCTTTTTCTTTGCCAAAAAGCTTTCTAAACTTTGTTTTTCTACAAGTGGAAATTCTACAGAAAACAAAAGTGTGCTATCTTTTCATACCTTCTCCCTCTTGCCAAAAGATTCAAAGGACTAACTGCCTGAGAATTCTTTTGATCCTCCCTTCCTCCTCTTGACAAAAGATTCAAAGGACTAACCACCTGAGAATTCTTTTGATTCTTCCCTTTCCCTTAAACAAAAGATTTCAAAGGACTAACTGCCTGAGATATCTTTTGTTTCCCCTTACAAAGATTCAAGGGACTAACCGCCTAAGAATTCTTTGTCTTAACACGTTGGAGCGTACATCCTTTGTGATACAAGTAGAGCGTACATCTACTTGGGTTGTGATACTCAGAACAAGAGAGGGTACATCTCTTGTGGATCAGTTCAAGTGGAGCGTACATCCACTTGGTTGTTCAAAGAGAACAAGGGAGGGTACATCCCTTGTGGATCTTTGCTTGTAAAGAATTCTACAAGGTTATTGGAAATCTCAAGAACCATGGTTGCTTGGGGACTGGATGCAGGCACGGGTTGTTGTCGAACCAGTATAAATCTTGTGTTTGTCTTCTTCTTCCCTACACTCTTTACTTTTCCGCTGTGTTCTTTTTATTTCCACTTTACTTTTGTCTAAGTTATTGTTTTTGTTCTTTACTTTCTCATAACTTAGTAGTAAAGTCTAATTGAATCTAGTAATATTAAGAAAGATAATTTTTTAATTAATCAAGACACATTAATAATTAATTCAACCCCTCCTTCTTAATTATTCCGAGGCCACTTGATCCAACAAATTGGGCTTGAGTTGTTGCTTATGAAATTGGTTTTGTGGCAGTCATTATGAGGTCAGACACAAACACTAGTATGAGAGGAAGGACGTCATTTATCTTAATTGGTTGTGATATGAGTGGTCAGTATAGGTCCAGGAAGAAAGATTTGGTAAGAAGAGATACTGGCAGTTGAAAATATGGGTGTCCTTTTAAACTGTGTGGGAAACCAGTGGTTGAAAGTCAATGATGGATGTTGAAGTTAATGTGTAGGAGTCACAATCATGAAATGACAAAGTCATTAGTTGGACATTCATACGCTAGTCGATTGACTGAGGATGAAAACATAATTATTGTTGATATGACAAAGTCAATGGTGAAACCAATAATTATTTTGCTAACGCTGAAGGAGCACAAAGCCAATAGTTGTACAACAATCAAACAAATATACATTGCAAGAAGTGCATATCGTTCTTCGATAACTGGCAATGATACTGAAATGCAACAACTAACGAAACTTCTTGAACGGGATCAATATATTCATTGGCATAGATTATAGGATGAAGATGTTATAGTGATATCTTCTGGTGTCATCCTGATGCAGTGAAGTTATGCAATGCCTGTAATGTGGTATTTTTGATAAATAGTACCTACAAAACAAACAGCTATAGGCTCCCGTTACTTGACTTTGCTGGTGTGACACCAATGGGAATGACATTCTCTGTTGGTTTTGCCTATTTGGAGGGAGAATGTCTAAATAATGTGGTTTAGGCTCTAGAACGGTTTTGAGGTTTTTTTCTCAGACGTGATGTCCTCCCTGGAGTTATTGTTACTGATAGAGATCTAGCAATTATGAATGCAGTGAAAACTGTATTCCCTGAGTGTACCAACTTTTTTTGTAGGTTTCACATTAACAAGAATGGCAAGGCAAAGTGTAAATCCCTGGTTGGTCAAAAAAATGCATGGGATTATGTGATGGATGCCTAGAGGAGTTTGGTTGATTGTCCTTCTAAGGATCAGTTCGATGATTGCGTTAAGAAGTTTGAAATTGCTTGTTCACCATGACCAATGTTTGTTGACTATGTCAATCAAACATGGATAATCCCCCACAAAGAAAAATTTGTTAAAGCCGGGATGAATGAGATTATGCACTTAGGGAACACAACAACAAACAAGTATGAAAATTGTCATTTTTTTATTAGGGTTTAGGACTTAATGGATAAAAATACTTGCATTTGTTTATTGTTTTTTGTGTATTTCATATGCAGGGTTGAATCTACTCATTGGGCTTTAAAAAGACTACTACAAAATAGTCATAGAAACCTATGTAGTGTTTGGGAAGCCATGAACAACATGATCACGGTGTAACACACTAAAATTAAGGCATATTTTGGGATAAGTACACATGTGGTTGGACATATGGAGAAATGGTCTGAACCTACCCAAACTGTCGCACAACCCTCTCTAGTCGATGTATGACAACAACTGGACCCATCGGATATGTCCGAAAAACAAAAAAATCAGCTTGAAGTCTCTAATTGCACGGTGGTCACCATAAGGCATCCAACAAACACTATCAGACGTCAATCTATCTAGACGCTTCTGATACGTCGACAATGGTAATGCCTTCCCAAACTTCTAGCGTTAGGTACGTTATTTTCTCTCATGATAATCTTCAGCAACAATAGCCTCATCAACAAAAGGAAAATGTTCATAAATCCAACACTACACATATTTTGAAAACAAAAAAATAAAATCAACACAATATTCAACATCAAAAGATCAACAAAAAAAAATCAATTCAATTATAATTACCTGTAATAGTATGATATATCCTACAAGTTGTCTGGCACTGCTCTTAGATGCATCATTCAAATTGTCGTACATATGGACTAGGGTGGTAGCTCCCTATGCATAGCTTCCACTCTAGATGAGGTCACAAAAGGCGTCCAAGAATACCACATGCACCTACGTTGCACTCTTGTTAGCAAAAAGAGTGCAACCTACCAAATGCAACTGATAAGCTCGAGTTGCTAGCGTTCGCTGTGCGGCATCACATTTGCTACAATAAATGTCTCGTAGCCATTATAGCCGAACATATGACCCATGGCATTGTACTATCTTAGTTCTTGCTTCATCTGCGCTCACCTCAAGTAATTCAACTAACAGCAATACCGATTCTTCCATATGAAGAGCCTCGAAGCTATGGAAGACGCCTGTGATGGACAGATGAAGCAACGATGACACATCATCGAGGGTGATAGTCACCTCTCCTACGGGAAGATGGAAACTACTAATTTCCTTATGTCACCTCTCCGCAATAGCCAATATAAGTCCCCAATCCCCAATATCCAAGGAACATGCGGACAGAGGACTTAATCTTGAGGTAGCAACTAAGCCTTCAATCTCTAGAGCAAGCCTGCCGAATTTTTGAACCTTCTTTCCATGGGAGGATAACTTCAACTAAGGACGTTCCTAAAAATAAAAATTTAAATCACTTTAACAATAATAACAAATACTTATTAAAATATATTTTATTTAAAAATATAAATACTTCTCCATTCCAAACAATCATTGAACATGACCAACATAACTAGTCAGAACTGATGTGTCATGCGGTTCGCCTGGAAAACCCTCAACATCAGCAACTTCATCATCAACAGTTGCTTCTTCAGGCTGTTCGTGGACCTCATCAATTGCGTGATCCATGTGTTGAACATCCTCAGCAACAGAGGCAACTGCTTGTTGCCTACGTGTAGATGCTTTGGGCCTTCGTCATTGGGGAGCTTCATCTGAATCACGATTTACTTATCTCCTCAACACTCTTCCTATAACCCTGCCTAAAACTCAACCCAAACCTCTGGTTCTAACCATAATCTGCACATTTAAACAATCATAACAATTTATGTCAAAATTCAAACAATACTTCAATTAATTACTATTTAATAATTCATATATAAAAAAATTAAATATATTTTTTATTAGTTTTATATAATCAAATTAACTTCTTTATTAAAAATCAACATAAAAACTATAATTAATTAATTAAAATAACAAAAAATATGTCTCCTTGCCTATTTTTTTTACAAAAAAACTAATAAAAAAGAAATATATTAATATATTTATAATTTTTTTTAAAATAACTATTTAAAAAGAAAAATCAAATAATATATTTATAATTTAAAAAAATAACTATTTAAAAAAAATCAAAGTAATATATTTATAATTATAAAAAAATAACTATTTAAAAACAAAAATCAAGATAATATATCTATAATTAAAAAAATAACTATTTAAAAATAAAAATAATTTATTTATAATTTAAAAAAACATATGGATTGATTAATCCGGATAACTCATATGGATTACCCAATCCGTACGAGTCATACGGATTAACCAATTCGTATAACATATATGGATTGTGTAGTCTGCATGAGTTACACGGATTACCCAATCAATATGCGTTATACGGATTCCAAACGCACACCAACAACCATTAAAAACATCAAATGCTGACCTCGACAACAAATATAAAAACTTGTGTAAAATGCAGTTTTTACTTATGTATAATCTAAGTAAAAAAAAATAAAACACTTTACCAAATAAAAAAAATAACGTGGCAAGGCATTTCATATGCATATAAACTTCTCCATAAGTATTGTTATAAAAATAAAATAATTAAAAAAAACAAAACTTCTCTTAACCAACAAGTCATTTTTCAGTTCGAGTGGTTCTAGACTCGATCACCTTAATCAAGGTATCGAGTTCAAGTCTTGTGGATGATAAAAAATTTGTTGGGAGGAGAGATCCCACTAAAGGTGGTTAGTCAGGTTCTTCGACAAAGAGTTTGGTGGATGAAAAAATGTGATTGGGAAGAGAGACCCCACTAAAGGTGGTTAGCGAGGTTTTCTGATAAAAAAATCTTGTGGATGAAATAGAGGTGATTGGAAGAAGAGATCTCACTAAAAGTGATCAGTTAGGTTTCCCAACGGAAATTAGTCAGTTGTGGATATGAAAAATACCCTTAAATGCTTTATTTTTTTCTTATTACCATTTCCAAAAAATTAGAACAAATAAATTAATTTTAAATTCAAAAAAGAAGGGTGATTTACAAGAAGTTTTGACACTTGGATTACAAGAAGGGTGATTTGGTATTTGGAATTGCTAAATGGGAAGAATTCAGCTTGGTCCCCTCGTCTGTAATACTTTTCAAAATTGAGAACACCGATGTCCCTCTCTCATATTATAGTAGTATCCTTGGTATGTATTCCTTTAACACTTTTTTTTAATCTCCATAATTAGGGTGTTTGACTTCTTTGTGAAATGAGGTATTTCTACAAGTTTTAATCCTTTGGACCAACTTGTTGGATAATCAACACTCCCACAAATAAAATTACTCACACCATAAAGGATCGTGAGAACACACAAAAAAATTACACCATAAAAAAAATAATAACAAACATAAAAATTTAACATGGTTCAGCACCTCTTGCCTACGCCCACGGAACTGTCTCAAAAAATATTTTCACCATCACAAGAATGATTACAAGATTGTAACTCACCTCAAATAGTGTATCACTTTACAAACCCGAGTACCCCACTCAATGGTTACAAGAAATGATAACACTCTCACACAAAAACACTTTTCTCTCAACAAAGTGACTTTGGTTCAAAATCTCTCTTCTCACACACTCTCTCTTCATGTTGTTTCTCCACTAAATCTCTTCTTTATTTATAGTGAAGATTGTCACCAACTATAATAAATAAGTTCTCTTGGAAGTTGAAACAAAAACAACTTCTAATGGATCCATTCAACTAAGGTTCATTTAGTAAAATGTAATCTTCCACTTTGCATTTAAGCCACCTAAACCTTAATGATAAAAATCCAATTCCCAATATGCATGAACCTTATCTTTTGGCTTGAAACTCTACACAACTATATGACTAATCCTAGGTTTATGTTCATTCAACTTTGTATTAGAAACTAATCATCTCCCACAAACTCAACGTATGTTGCCAATTGATTGAGCTACACCCACTAGATTAAATTCAATTTAATTATGTTCATTTGAGTTCAATCATATATGCCCCTCATGTCAATATGATGTGCAAGACAAATTTTATGTTGGATTATTTTTCTATTTCATTTTCTTACTATATATTATGCTTCCTCAAAATGAATCTTAGAAAGCATGCAAACAAATTTATGGATGCTTGTTGCATTTTTTTCTCAAATTTTATTATGCCTTATGACCCATGTTAGTTTCTTCTTTGTACACAGGTATGCAGGGAATGATTGTTTATGCATGTTTCTTTGAAGTAGGCTCTCCCAAGAAAGGAGACAATGTTTTGGTGTTGTTGGTCAACTTGTTGATCAATTTGCTAAATTGACTTGTTGTTATGTGGTTGGAAGTGATGGAAGTAAAGAGAAGGTATTCTTCTATTATTGTTATTATACATGTTTGCTTGAATGAAATATCCTATTTACTTTGTTGTTTAAAGAATTACTATTTTGAAGATTGCTTGAAAATGTATCATGTTATGTATCCAATCCAACACTTACCCTTCAACTTGATCCAAAAATGAGCCTTTGAGCTTTTTTTTTAAGAGAATTGCGACATAAACCAGCAATACTAATCTAATTAACATGACCTGGAGTGAAAAATTCAATATTTAATGAAGGAATTCTTTGGAATTGTTATTTTCAACCCACTTTTTGCTATTCTCAATCCCATTTGCTCATTTTTTTTTTTCTGAAAATTATTATTAAACATGATTAAAGGATTGAAAGTTTATGTCCTGCTATTAAATTAATGTGAATGCTTTAAAATTATTGGTAGCAGTAAATATGTATATGCTATACATTTTCTTCAATTTGATTGAATTTGTATTATTTTATTGGTTATAATATGAATGTATGGTATTTATTTGGCCTGGAATGAAATTAATAAAATGACTATGAATTGTTAATAGCAATAACTATGTGCAGACCATATATTTGATTGGAATTAAATGTATGATGAATTTGTTAGTCACCAAAGTGACCAAATTTATAAGGTTATTTAATTCTAAATTAATTATTATTTCAATTACTCATAAAATAATGAATGCTAAATTATATGATTATTGGTTTATGGGTAATTAAAATTCATTGTTATAAGACATTTATGGATCACCCAAAGGTTGATTAGTTGTTCTTATAATTAATGAATATAATTGTAGGCGATTTTTGTGTATTATTGGTTTTATTTATATACCCAAAGGTAATAGGTATTACTAATTGGTGCATATTTAATTGTCAAATAATGTTAAGAATTTTATTAACATCATAATGTTTGTTTGTTGTGTGTTGGTGTATCACTCAAAGGATAGCATCAATATACATTGACTGTTATTTGAACGAATCATATGTATGACATGTGTTTTATGTCTCAAAACACTTACGTGAATTTTATTATGAAGCGAAAGTCCATTGTGAAGCTTGGGAAATATCTAACAAATTCAGCCTAATGTTCATGAGAATGACTGTTGCAGACAGTATTAAGACATCTCTCCCTAATACCGATAATGCTAAAGAGTTTATGGGGTTAGTGGGAGAGAGCTCTCAAACAGATGATAAGTCTCTTGCTGGGACATTAATGAGTATATTGACCACCATAAAGTTTGATGGTTTACGTACTATGCATGAACATGTCATTGAGATGACAAACATTGCATCAAGACTTAAGACCTTGGGAATGACTGTGAATGAGAACTTCCTTGTTCAGTTTATGTTTAACTCATTATCGTCTAAGTATGACCCGTTCCATATGAGCTATAATACAATGAAAAATAAATGGAATGTGCATGAAAGATAAATGGAATGTGCATGAATTGCATAGTATGTTAGTTCAGGAAGAGACAGGGCTTAAGAATCAAGGAAGTCACTCAGTCTATTATGTCAGCCACCAAGGGAATCAAGGAGCTGAAAAGAAATTTATGAAGAAGCATGATAAAGGCAAAGGATCATTAAAGATCAATGATGACTCTTTGCAAATCTAGAAGAAGGTATAAAAGGACAATAATTGCCAATTTTGTGGGAAATTTGGACACTTCCAAAAGGATTTCCTAAAGCGTAAGTCTTGGTTCGAGAAGAAATGTGAGCTTAATGCTTATGTATATTTTGAATCAAACTTAACTGAAGCTCCCCATAATACATGATGGATTGATTATGGATGTGCAACTCATGTTTCTAATACTATGCAGGGATTCCTTACAATCCAAACCATAAGCCCAAATGAGAAGTTCATCTTCATGCGGAATAGAGTGAAAGCTCTAGTGGAAGTAGTCAGGACTTGTCATTTAAAACTCGACACTGGACATCATTTAGATTTACTGGAAACTCCTTATGTACCTAGTTTATCTAGGAATTTAGTTTCATTATCTAAACTTGATGTTATTGGATACTATTTTAATTTTGGTAATGGATGTTTCAATTTATTTAAGCATAATCATCTCATTGGTACTAGTGTTCTTTGTGATGGTTTATATAAATTGAAATTAGATGGTTTGTATGCTGAAACCATTTTAACTTTGCATCATAATGTTGGCACTAAAAGTAGTTTAGTGAATGAACGATTTTCTTTTTGGTGGCATAAATGCTTAGGTCATATTTCTAGAGAAATGATGGAAAGATTAATAAAGAATGAAATTCTTCTTGATCTAGATTTTATGGATCTAAATATTTGTGTTGATTGTATTAAGGGAAAACAAACAAAACATACAAAGAAATGAGCTACAAGAAGCACTTAGCTTATTGAAATTGTGCATACTGATATTTGTGGACCTTTTGATGTTAATTCTTTCGGAAAGGAAATATATTTCATCACCTTTATTAATGATTATTCACGTTACGGTTATGTTTACTTACTGCATGAGAAATCTCAAGCAGTGGATGCCTTAGAAATTTACTTGAATGAAGTAGAAAGACAATTAGACAGAAAAGTTAAAGTAGTTAGGTTTGATAGAGGTGGTGAGTATTGCGAAAGATATGATGAAATTGGACAACACCCGGGTCCATTTTCTATACTCCTTTAGAAATGTGACATTTGTGCGCAATACACAATGCCCGGTACACCACAACAAAATGGTGTATCAGAAAGGCGTAATAGAACTTTAATGGATATGATTAGGAGTATGTTAAGAAATTCAACATTACCTGTATTTTGTAGATGTATGCATTGAAAACTGCTATGTATTTTATGAATAGGGTTCCTAGTAAGGTAGTTTCAAAGACACCTTTTGAACTATGGACGAATATGACACCTAGTATAAGGCACCTGCATGTTTGGGGTTGCCGAGCAAAAATAAGGATTTATAATCTACAAGAAAGAAAATTAGATGCAAGAACAATTAGTGGATATTTCATTGGTTATCCAAAAAAGTCAAAGGGATATATGTTTTATTGTCCTAATCACGGTATGATAATTGTCGAAACTGAAAATGTAAGGTTTATTGAAAATAGTGAAATTAGTGGGAGTACAGTTCCACGAGATGTGGAAATTAAAAAAGTTAGAGTGCAAGTCCCTTTAGCTTGTGCCTCTAGCAGTAAGGTGATTTCTACTTTAGTTGTTGTTCCAAACAATAATGAATAAGATCAACACAATAATGAACTCATGATACATAATAAACCTATTATGGAAGAATCACAAGAAGTAGTATTAAAAAGATCTCAGAGAAAGAAGACCAACTATTTTGAATGATTATGTGGTATACCTACATGAAACAGAAACAGACTTAAGCATTAATGATAATGATCTAGTTTCATTTTCACAAGTTGTAAGTTGTGATAATTCTGAGAAGTGGTTAAATGATATGAAAGAAAAGATAAATTCCATGAAACATAATGGTGTTTAAGACCTTGTAGAATTACCAAAGGGTTGTAAGAGAGTTGGTTGTAAGTGGGTTTTCAAGACTAAACGTGACTCTTATGGCAACCTTAAATGTTACAAGGCTAGACATGTTTCTAAGGGATTTACTCAGAAAGATGACATTGATTATAAAGAGACGTTTTCACCAGTCTCAAGAAAGGATTCTATCAGGATTACCATGACATTAGTAGCTCATTATGACTTGGAGCTACATCAGATGGATGAGAAAACTGTCTTTCTTAATGGAAATTTAGAGGAGAATGTTTATATGGACCAACCAATGGGATTTTCAGTTGAAGGAAAGGAAAACATGGTATGCAAATTAAGGAAATCAATATATAGTCTTAAGCAAGCTTCCCTCCAATAGTATTTGAAGTTTAATGATACCATTGTTTCCTTTGGATTTAAGGAAAATACTGTTGATCAGTGTATATATCTGAAGGTCAATGAGAGTAAGGTTATTTTTCTAATCCTATACGTTGATGATATCTTGATTGCAATTAATGATCTTGGTCTTCTTCATGAAACTAAGAAGTTTCTCTCTAGCAACTTTGAAGTGAAAGATATGGGTGAGGTAAGCTATGTGATAGGGATAAAAATATTCTATAATAGATCATAAGGATTGTTAGGCTTATCTCAGAAAGCATATATCAATAAAGTACTAGAAAGATTCAGGATGGAAAGATGTTCAACATCACTTATTCCAATTTAGAAAGGAGAAAAATTTTGTCTCGCACAATGTCCTGTAAATGATATGGAACGAAAACAAATGGAAGCAATTTTGTATGCATCAATTGTTGTTGCATCTATCATGAAAGCTGAATTTCTAGCATGTTTTGAGGCTACAATTTAGGCTAATTGGCTATGGAACTTCATTTCAGGGCTTGTAATTGTCAATAGTATTGTTAGACCGCTGAAAATGTATTCGCAATAGTATTTTTTCTAAGAATGACAAGTATTCTAAGGGTGTTAAGCATATGGAATTGAAGTACTTTGTCGTGAAGGAAGAAGTTCAGAAACAAAGAGTGTCAATAGAACATATTAGCACAAACTTTATGATAGTTGACCTTAAGACAAAGGCGTTAACGCCCAAGACATTTATAAAACATGTTGAAAGTATGTACATTATTGTTATTGATAATCATTAAGTGTAATTTACCTTATGCATTTTAGTGACACTCTGAGTTCATTTATGATATGTTTTTTTATTACATGTTCTTTATGTTTGCATGCGTATTTGTATTAGAGTAATGTTAACAGGTTTTGTCTTGAATAAAGACATTATGTTGGACCAATTATGTACTCCTAACTAATAGTCATATTAAGGAGAAAACTAATTTGTAGTACATGGAAGGGACTATGTCGATTAAGTGATGTACTACCGCCATACTCGAATTGGTTTTTATTCTTAATCATGAAATTATGATGTACCCAATGTATAGAATGGTTTAGTCATTTTAATGCGTATTATGTTAGTTTAATCTATTTATTTATTTAGTCCATAATTTTTAGTAATGTCACATGAGCCAAGTGAGAGAATGTTAGAATTAATGTCTCATGTGAGAGGCATGTGACTTATATAGGGACTAATAAATAAATAATTAATAATTAGGGACTAAATTGTAATTATGTTAAATAGGAGAAGTTTCTAAAGATAACTGCCACTTGATGGGAGTAGTGGTTATAAAAGGGATTAATACCCACTAATGTGAAATAAGGTCCCCTTGCTGACAAAAAAATGTTCTCTCTAATTTCTAGTCATCAAATCGTAAAGAGACAAAATGAATAGTTAAGAGAGTGAAATCTTATTTTTCTCATCTTCCAAGAAATCAAAGTACACTCACTACTAAAAAAAAGGCTTTCTACATCGCTCAATTAACATCGGTTATTGCAAAAACTGATGCTAACGAAAGCGCGGTGACATTTTTGTAAATAAATGGAGTTACTTAACATCGGTTTTATAAAAACCGATGTTAACATGATGTTAAGATGAATATGTTAACATCGGTTTTTTATAAAACCGATGTTAAGTAACTCCATTTATTTACAAATTCTCACAAAACCGATGTTAAGGAGTTGAACTAAACATCGGTTTTTTGAGAAACCGATGTTACCTTGTTGATGTTAACATCGGTTTTTAGAAAACCGATGTTAACAGATTCATCTTAACATCGGTTATCCTTAAAAAACCGATGTTGTTATGTTAATAAGTTAAAACGTGTTGAAATTTCATAACTTGCGCGCTCGAAAACCCTGCTGCACTCTCTCTTCTCTTTCTCCTCCCACCTGAAATATGCCGGAAACCGCTCGGTCGACACCCATATTGCCCCACATTGATTTCAATATTGTCGGAAACCGCTCGCTGGAACCCACAGAACCTTCTATCAAAGAAAAGTCGAAGAAAACCCTACACTGCTGTTGGAATTGTGGGTCGAAGAAAACCCTACACTGCTCTTGGAACAGTCGTGGGTGCTCAAAGCTTTCTACGCTGCCAGTTAACAAGGTATGAGCTCTACCTTAGTTTGTTGTTCTTCTTAGTAAGTTCTTAATCAGTGCGGTGGCATTGTCCGAAGGTTCTTATCAAATTATTGGGTCATTTTATCCACTTGGCTAACCATATAAAAGTATCAATAAGAATTGTAATGTGGGGTTTCATTTTGTTGTGGCAGTTGATTGTGCTTTATGTGGTTTTCAAGCTTGACGAGAGTTACACGCCAAGCAAAGTTTCCATCCGTGCCGGTGATGGTTTTCATAACTTGAAGGTAAATTTTTATTTTATTGGTTTTGGTTTGATTGGGATGATTATGGTTAATTATTTGGTGTTGACTTTGGGAACATTTTTAGGAGATTAAGACCGTGGAACTCGTGAAGCCAACTGGGTGGATTTATCTATCCTTGTCTGGAGCTGATCCTAGGTAAGTACAGTGTTCTTTCTGTATCCAGTTTTTGTTGGTTTAAGTTTGTATCCAGTTTTTGTTGTTTGGAGGCTTGGATTTTTGTTTTCAACCAAATTTTGTCTGCATGTTTTGGTAGATTTCTAGCATAGATTGAAAATGAATTAGTATACTTTTCTTCATTTTTTCTATAAAAATTTAGTGATGTTCATATTAATTGAATGATTTGCTTTCATTGGAAAAGATTGTGATATCTTTTTCTTCCAGTGTCTAAAATTAAGTGGTTACAGGTATTATAGAATACCCCTGTCATCCCTAATACTTTATTTGTAATTTGCAACAACACAATGCTTGAAAAAACTTTTTGGTTTTCTATTGGTATGAAACTATTACTAGACTTTAGAGTGGAAGGTGTGATTGCTCTTATTTGTCCCTTCTTTAGGGTCACTTATTCTAGCAAAGTGTGGAATGTCTGCCTACAACCCATTGTTCTTAAAGGCCTGCAATGTCATCATTGTTCTTCTCTATAAGCTTGTTTTCAATGTCTTCAAGATTCTTTCCAAACCTCTTAAAGGCCTCTAATGGCCCGACATCAGAAGTCCAGTAGTGACCACTGTAGCATAATCTATTAGAGAGAGAGAGAGAAGTCAGTCTTGTACAAATGGGAAGACAAACACGTTCTCCAAGTATACCTGGAATAGCATTGTAGGTTCTCCTGAAATTTATGAGTTTGTGAAAATAAGCAGTGTTGCAGTCCCCTTCCTTCAACCAGCTATGGCCCTAGATTTCTGCTTCAATAGAGATTCAAAGGCATTTGAAGCATCCCATAACTTCTGCTGAAGGGAATTCTTAGCCTTAACCTCTTGTTTAGACAAAATTCTATGGGAGGCTAAATTCTCCACCTCATTTAACTTCTGCTGAATGCTATGAATCTTCTTAGCATTAATATTCCCTTCTACTTTGCTCCACTGCTTTATAACAGTTTTTAAATTTCTCAGCTTATTTTTTTAGCACAATACCCCCCCAGCCCCCCTGTTGGTCATTACTCCAAGCCTCCCTCACCATTTTTTGATACCCTTTTTTATGAAGCCACCCGAAAGGGCATAGGGCCCCAATCCACCATGTTAGTTTGCAAGATAGTTGGGCAATGATCTGAAAAATCCCTTTGAAGGACATGTTGACAACTCTCAGGCCAAAGAGATAACAATTGCTCCGAGACCAGGAATCTATCAAGCTTGCTTTTCACACAACCATTGGGCCTAATCCAAGTAGAACTGCTGCCAACACACTTAATTTCCTGAAGCTCCATGTCAGAAATCCATTGACTGAAAGCTGAGATGTCTTATGAATCTGTACTTCTTTGAGATAAGCTGATTTTTTCCTCTGGACTTCTAATGTTGTTAAAGTCCCCAAGAAAACACCATAAGCCATTAGGATTAGAGGCCTTCAGCTGATTCAGATCATCCCATAAGACTCTCTTCCCAGCAAGGTCACAAGGAGCATAGACATTAACAATCATCAGCCTCTGATTATTACTGATACATCTCCCTTCAAGCAATAAAAAGCTTCTTCCTTTCTCCCTCTTATCCACCTCAAAAATGGAGTTATTCCACATACATAACAGACCACCAGCAACCTGTAAAGAAGGAACACTATCCCAATAAGCAGCCGAGTCCCCCCAAATGGCCTGACAAATACTCTTATTAAAATTCTCTCTTTTGGTATACAGACAAGGTCCACTTTGTGCTTTAAAATGAGCCTTCTAATGGCAGCCCACTTAATCCCCCTCCCCAAACCTCTGGAATTATAAGATAGGATGATCATGATTGATGTTTTTTAATTCCCCTCTCAGTTGCCATCATATCATCTCTATTTTCCATATCCAATATAAGCCCCTTAACCTTATTGGCATCTTCCCCATAAGTCAAGCCCATTTCCTTTAAAAGAGCGCATTGCATCTCTATTGGGTCCTGTTGTATTGAAGGCATGGAATCAGTTTTAGAAACTGAGTTTGAGTCCACAGCTGGTTCCTTAAATTGTTGGGCCTTTCCATTACTTCTCAACACCTCCTTTCTTCTCACATAAACCTTTGTGGTAGAATGAGTTGGGCCACTTATCGGCTGGCCCACTTCCTCACTTGCTACCTTTAAGTCATATTGACCAAAGGGAACATTGACCCTATTTTTCTTCTTTATATTCGAATTGTTGTTGTGAGGCAGAATTACCTCAAGAGGCAAATCCTTCTCCTTATCCCCCTCTATGGCTATTTCTGATATGCAACCAATTTTAGATCTGTTGATAAGGTAGTTCTATCAATGCAATTGACATATTTACATAACCAAAACAACTCATAGATTGCCCTTGCGGCTATGAGAAGTGACAACTAATGATGCATCTTTCTAAGTAGAAGAATGGAAAAAGCTTTCCCTTCTCAACCTGGTTTCTCTTGCCCTTAAACTTCTTAAGTCCGGTGTCACTGAAGATTAGTTTATTGCTGAAGATTGATTCATGCTTGCTGAAATCAATTTCTTACACTGAGAATGCTTTAAGAAATGGTTTCCTCAATCCTGTGCCAATTGCCAATAGCTTTGAGCTCCTCATAATTAGATTTGGTGTTGTTCACTGTAGCTCCTTTGATGTAATTAGAATTTAGAACACACAAAAAGCAATAATTAGCTCCTGCCCTCTGAAATAATCTTTAAACTTAGACATGTTTGTTTTGACTAATGCACTTGATAAGAAAAATCAGGAATAGATAAAAATACTACTCAAGTAGATCAGTTGCTGAATTTTGTTGTTATTGACATCCCCATTCTCTATACTCCATTGTTTTAAGCTGGATTTTAGGTTCCTCGATTTGTTTTTAAGCACAATACTCCCCCATCCAAGTTGCTGGTGACTACACCACACTTCTTTAACCAGTCTTTGATACTCTTTATTTTTAACCCAACAGTCCATCACCCTAAATGGCTTAGGGCCCCTATCCACCAGCTTTGTTTTCAAAATAATTGGACAGTGATCAGAATAATCCCTGTGGAGTACTTGTTCTGAAGAATCAGGCCATTTAAGTAGCCACTATTCTGAAACCAAGCATCTATCGAGCCTACTCCTCACATATCCATTTGGCTTACAGCAAGTAAATCTTCTACCAAAGCTTTTAATTTCCTGAATTTCCATGTCTGATATCCAATCATTGAAACCAGAACTATCATATGTGCCCACACTCCTTTGAGATGAGCCTGTTCTTTCATCCTGGCTTCTAATGCTATTGAAATCCCCAAGGACATTAAGATCAATGGAACGATTCACTGGGCATAGTTTGGGCAGTTGATCCAGCAGCCAGGAAAAGGCAAACCATATCTCACAAACAACAAACATGCCCCATAGCCAGACTGCATCAGTATTTTGGTGTTTGATCCTCCACGCCAAGAACAGTGCCAAGACAACCAAACGAATAAAAATGATAAGACTGTACAAAATGACATAAAAGGAAGAAGGAAATTGTCAGATGATGTAGATTATTGATGCGGTGCACATTACTTTTTAAGTGCAGGACTAGTATACATGATATAATTGTAGGATAAACAAACAAGCAAGAACTAAAAAATGTGAAGAGAAAATTAGTTTTAAAAGTCTAACTGCGAAGACTAAAAATACATACACAATATAAAGAAAAAGGATTGGGCTAGTAAATAATTGATAAGCCTCACTTGTATTCTAAGTTGGTGTTGGAATGCTTGAAGAAAGGAATAGGACCAAGTCAATATTGATAAATTGCCATACTCATATGTAAGCTTATTAATCTATCAAATCTTAAATCGCAAACATATTAATATAAACTATTATCTATTTTGGGCATGAACATGGGAATACATGCTAATGCCAAATTGCCATTCAGAATAATGGGGAACAACATTGTTTAAGTTGGTATAATTAGAAAAGAAACAAAACAAAAATGATATTTTAGAAAAGAAAAAAAAACAGCATTTAAGACTAAAGCTTTATACCGATATGGGCTCAAAACGGCAGCAGGTATCTTTAGTTTCCGAGTAAGTGGACTCTAGGGTTTGTTCATCAATTCATTTGGCTGAACAAAATCATCCTCTTTTTCATTTCCAAAACTACCTTCCTTTGGCCATATAGCATTGTTGTAGCCATAGGTTCCCTTTGTTTCAAAGAGCCACCTATTATGATTAAAATCTCCAGTTTGGCTCCTCACCAGTGCTGACTTCGTTGACTTCATCATGGACAATCTCCTCTCCATTTTAGACATTCCACTTGGTGGAGGAAGTGGAAGGGGACGCCCATTATCTACAGCCACTTCATCTAGTTTTGTGTTCTTATATGGCTCCTTGCATCCTGGGCATATCCCACCTCCTATTTTTACTGCATTTATATAACAATCTCTGCATATCTTAAAATCACACTCACATGGAAGAATATCAACACCACGTTCATCGCTCATCACCTTAGAATCACAACCAAGAATTGCACATGAAGATCCTTTTGCACCAGCCATCTGTGGATGAATCGTTCCACTGATCTTAATGTTCTGAGAGAAATTCTTCTTTCTGTAGATGTTCAATTTGACTGAAGCATTTTGTTCTTCAAATGGGAAAATTTTATCCCTCAAATCTTGCAGACAAGGATCTGACCAGTTCATTTCCAAAACAATATAGAAGTCAGGCAAAATTCAGGAAAACTCCAGCGATAGGGGGAAAAATAAAGAAATGAAAAATTTCAACCATCACAAAGAAATAAGAACAGGAAAAAAGCAGAACTGATCACATCAATTTTTCCCGGTGGTGCATGCACAGAAGCATATAATAGTATGATAAAGTCATATGAGACCAGTTAACTGCAGTAAAGAGAATTATAGACTAATCTGTCGATCATTTCTGAAAGTAGAGTCATGTTCATTGAGACTACCTTAATTTATCAAGTGGAGAACAACCCAAGTCTCTATTGCATATTGGACAATGGTTTAATTTCTCATCTATTAACTTCTTGTCTATGCATTCCCTGCAAAGTGTTGTTAAACTTAAGATTTAGACTTGCAACTTGCATACATATTCAGAAACATAAAGGTGGATGGAAAAGAAAAAACAATGAACAATATTCATTACATGAAAAATAAAAAAACTGAAAGCAAGGGAATAATGGAGACTGAGGCCTAGTTTCTAGCACAATCATACACAAGTCTTAGTCACTGAAATTAACATGACTAAGCATAATCACAAGCTCCCAGAAATGCAAGAGTGAATATAGAAGAAAGTCAGCAAGTAATTTGAGTATAAGAGTCCAAACTAGATAGAGGGAAGGAAATGGATGCAGGACAGAATCAAATATATTATTTATAATGTCATTTAGCCTTTTTTATTTAATTTGCTAAACACTAAATTATGCTGCCATACTATTTTCAGATTCCATTAGGAGCGATTTTAGCCATTGTTGATCCTGTGGTCATTGCTGTTTCAAAATTCAAACTAATCCAGCGGTCATTGCTAGAAAGTCAATTGTGCTGAAGCCTCGAACTCAGGTACTTATATCTTTGATTCAAAAACTAATTTTGAAATTGTTGTTGTATGCATTATTGGTATATTTGTAACTTATGTTATGCCTCTCTACATGACCTTTCTTTCATTGGACTGATATGTTCATGCCTCTCTACATGACCTTTCTTTCATTGGACTGATATCTTTGAAGTATTTACTGTGATTTTAACTCTCAGAACTTGTTAATTGTTAGTGTTGAATGTTTTTGTAATTTTATCTACTGCCCTTCTCTATATATATATGTTGTGATTGCCACTGCCCTTCTCTCTCTCTTGTATTATCTATATATATGTTTTTTTATTGAACTTTTGGTAGAGAAGATCCCATTACATGCAGCTCCCCACACCCAAGTATCCTTAAACCTATAAAACAGGGAAATCAGTGTTAGGGACTTATCAGCAGAAACTGAACTCTTGTTCTTCTTTACCGATTCAACAACAGCTCAACAGTGGTAGTACCCATGAGCCTGCAGAATCTGCACATAGCTACTGCAGAATCCTTTCCATTCAAGGCAGCAAGCAGAAGTTTCAATGAAAGTCTCCTCTCCCACATAGCTACTACCTTCTCAACACTATTGGAATCACCATCATCTGAATAATTCCCTTTTTTCTTTCTCTCTGTCACACACCCCCATGATGTCAAAAGTTGTTATTTTCTCTTTATTCCTATCATCAGTCCTGACCATGTGTTAATATTTCTTTCTATCTTTCTTCTTTTTTTAACCTTTTGGAAGATTTCGGTTTAACCTTCCTCTTCACGATTCTCTCTTTTCATTCCCTATTTTTCTTCGCAGCACAGTCATTAGAATAAGGAACACAATGGAAGACAGTATCCTATGCAAACACACAGTGCATCGCAGCGTCACCAAGAAACTCATCACACACACACACACACACACACACACACATATACATCCACACACACACACACACACACACAACCACACACAGAAAATACTAGTACTACAGAAACGTTAAGGCAGTTTGCCCTTAGCACAAGTTTAACAAACAAGATATCTAAGCAGCAACTTTTCCCTTTCCTCCTTCCCTTCCCTACTTAATCTCCACTGCCTAATTCTCCTAATTAACTCAATAAACGGCTAAGGGCCAAGGAAACTTTTACCATTCTCCCTGGCTAGTTCAGTTTCCATCACCAGCAGCTTTCAGGTAATTAAGTGTCTCACCACCATCACCAGATTGACGACTGAGGCCGCAAAGGAAATCGCTGAGAAGATTGTAAGTCATTTTCAACTAACCATTACAATTATATTTCAATATTTTGTGAATGTCATGTACCACTGTGTGTTTTCTGTGCTGGATTCCTTTGAGGAGCAGGCCACACAGGGATCCTTCGTCCCCCATGGACGTCAGGATGTTCTCGCCGCTGCTATTGGACGTCCAGAGCACCCTAGACGTGTCCGTGCTGCTGGAGCCGGTGTCACCATCAAGAAATACTTTGGATCGGCTCCACGGACATCCCGCAACTCTTCCTCCCTACCTCCTGAAGAATTGCAGCAGTTGACCCAACAAATTAGGCACCAACTAGAGGAGTCCATCATAGAGAGAGTGACGCGGCAGGTCATGGCATCCTTCAGCCAGATGCAGTCCCAGCTTCAGTCGCAGATGCAATCTCAGGGACTTGCAGTGCCTCCTGACCCTTTGGTTGGTCCCTTCGGTCCTCGAGTGAGCACAAAGGGGAGTTGTGTTGATCCCTCAGGAAACGATCCCGAGACGGGTGACTCTGACAGGTGCGGCTTGTACATAGAAGCAGATCCTGTCCGCCTGGTTGCCATGGGGAGAGTTTATGAGGGATCCA